>NC_134485.1:220877024-220929524 GCF_040206685.1 Ascaphus truei
ACAAATAGCCTACAAAGGAAAAAGGGCAGATCTTAAGTGTAACTCACAAGAATGTACTGGTGTACGGCTTAACCCTTTCATTACACGCGCATTAATGTAGACATTTATTCACATTTCAAAATCGTTTAGAATCTACCTATGTTATTATTTTGTAAATAATAATTGGGGAACATGCGCTACACTAATATTTACCACCACTCTAGAGTCGCACTAGAGCCTGACTGATATCACTCATTGTCTTGGCAATATTTCCTCTCTGAATGGGAAGAGTAACCTTTTAGTTCTTGGGGACTTCAACCTCCATTGGATTGACCCAAAAAACAACAAAATCTGGACACAATTCAAGTCAGTACATTTAACTCAACTAATTTCCCAACCCACCTCAGACAAACCTAAAATCTGGCAATCATTCCTTCCTAAATTGAATTCTATCCTCTTGTCCCAACCGAATACAATCCTCTAGTATTCTACCTGACATTTTTAGTTACATGCAATAGTATAGTGCAAAGGAAAATCAAACCACCCAAGTCGAGCCCTAAAGTTCTACTCACTAGAACATTTAAGAACTTTAACCACAACCATTTCTGGCTGATCTTACCAAGAAGTAATTATGGTGTCCTGAAATATAGGGTATGGAAAAGAAATGTAGTCATAAAAGTTAAAATATCACAAATATAAATATTGTCCAGAAACATTTAATAATTGTTATATCCCCGTTTTAAGAGAGCATTAGTAATAAGAAAATTTAAATACTGGAAACGGAAAAACTGGATCTGGAAAAGTACTGGAAACAATATGGTAATTCTGGCTTGCTGGCGGTATGTTTGTGCCTCCCTGCTGGCGTCTGAATCCATGCCATAATGGTGACTCCACACATGGCGAGGATGTAGCCTCATCAGGTGGATGGGAAGCCCCACTTGACAGACTGCCAGATGGCAATGTCATAATGGAGTGTGGCCTAATCCCCTATTGGGGGTGTTGAAAGATTAATAACACCCAAATGATTGAGGAACCGACAAGGAGAGGGACATTACTGGATTTGGTAATATAAAAAACAATGTACAAGTAATAACAAATATTTAAATCAGGGAAAATTTATGAACAGTCATAATAATGGTCTCATTTGAAATAAATTATCAAAAACGTATAAATACGGGTTTAACAAAGAATTGACATTTTAGATAGGCGGATTTTTATACATTGAGGAATAATCTACAAGGAATAAATTGGAATTACAGTTATGCAGGATATAACGTGGAAGATAAATGGAAGTCTTTAAAACCTTGTTAGATAAACACACTTATAAGTGTACAACCCTTGGGTAATAATAAAAAAGAAACAAATCTCAACCAGTGTGGGTTAAACAAATAGGTAAGGGAGGAAATGGAAAGGAAGAGGCAGGCATTTAGATTCTTAAAGTCGGGAAAGGACAGAGGAAATAATATCCGAATTATAAGGAATGGAACAAATTATGCAAAATGGCAATCAGATTAGCTAACATTGAAAAGGAAAAAGTAAGATTAATCCTAAAAAGTTTTTTCAGTACATTAATAACAAACACGTTAGAAAGAGACTATAGGACCCTTTCAGTTTTGAGATGGCCAGGCAAATTATTGTAGATAAGGAAAAAGCAGAGGTATTAAATAAATTATTTTCCTCTGTATTTACCAGGGAGGAGTCACTTGCAAAAATATTGCCACAGGAGGAAGCAAAAACCTCTATATTAATTAACAATTGGTTAACTGAGAAAGAAGTGCATAGGCGGCTTGATAAAATTAAAGTAAATAAGGCACCTGGCCCCGATGCACCCAGGATTCTTAAGGATATAAGTTCAGTAATAGCCAAACCAAAGATTAGCATAAAGCAGATATGATGCCTATATTTCAAAAGCGATATAGATCACCACCAGAGATTACAGACCTGTAAGCCTCACACCAAGGGGTCTATGCAGTAAATGGTGAAAAAGCACTTTCGCAGTGGTTGGAACTTGCCGTGTTTTTGGTGAGTTGCTCTCACACGGTATGCAGAAAGGCCCGAATAACCTGCGAGAGCAACCTTTCCAAACATGGCGAGTAGCCAGTGGCGAGATGGTTTGTCTGCCAAGAAGGGCTCCCCTGTGAGATCTGTCTACAGCAGAGAGAGATCCGCCTCTCTCTCTGCGCAAATCTCACCGGAAAAAAAAATATTTTTAAATAAAAAATGTATTCATAGTGTAGATGTGCAGGGAGTCTCCAGAGCTGGACCGCATTGGTTTTAGGTTCGGGTGACCCCTGCTTCCCGAGATACAGGCCCCGTTATAGGGTGTTGGTATACCTCTGCCTTTTAAATGTCCCAATCACGTGACCGTGGGATGTCAACAAAGCAGAGGGATACCGGCACACATTACGGGGCCTGTATCACGGGAAGAAGGGGGTCCCCCGGACCTCAAACCAACACAGTCTGCTCCAGAGACCCCCTGCACATCTACACTAGTCTCAAAACAAACAATAATTCATAACTGTAGCGGATAGCCGCTATGGTAATGAAGCTGCATTAATGTCATTCTTATTAATAGTGTGCGGGTGGGTGTGTTGTATGTTGCAATTTTTATTGAGGGCAATTGTCCCCAATAAACATACTATTATGCCTTAACCCCTTCATTGCCTTAGCGAATAGCCGCTAAGGTAATGAAGCTGCTTTAATGCATTTTATTGATAGAGTGCAAGAGCAGGGGGGACTCCTGAGCTGAACCGCTTTGATTTCTGGGCTCAGAGACCCCCTTTTTTCCCGAGTTACAGGCCCCGGTATGGGGCATCAGCTGCCAGTGTCGCCGCCATTTTATAGCGTCCACATGGTGTGACGTGCGACATGTAAACAATGGGATACCGCACCCGATGCCCCATACCAGGGCTGGTAACTCAGGAAGCTGGGGGTCCCTGTTCCACACAAATCAAAGCGGTTATAACTCAGGAGACCCCCCTGCTTCTGCACAATATTAATAAAAATACATTAAAGCAGCTTTCATAACCTTAGTGGCTATTTGCTAAGGCAATGAATGGGTAAAGGCATAATAGCATGTTTATTGGGGACAATTGCTCCCAATAAACATTGCAATATACAACACACCCACCCCCTGTGCCCCAACAACCCCTATTCCCCCCTACATACAGACATTACCAGTGCCAAATAAAAATAATAAAAAAACATCATAAATACTTTAAATAAATACACCCCGCCCCCCCCCCGCCCCCTCCCCCGCCCCCCCCGCCCCAACACGAACAGTACGTCCACATATGGAATGCATTTGCCCCATTCTAATACAATAAGCAGAATAATAAAATACATCTTGCACTCACCCCGGTAGGCACCCACGATGAAGGCCCATCCTCATCCTCACCCCAGTCCCTTAATGCATTTGCCCATTTCTAATACAATAAGCAGAATAAATAAAAATACATCTTGCACTCACCCCGGTAGGCACCCACGATGAAGGCCATCCTCATCCTCACCCAGTCCCTGCCTCCGATGCTGCTATGTGGGAGTCGGGGCCTTGCTGGGGCCTATGGGGTCTCTGACCTAGTGCAAGGGTGTGGCGGTGAAGGGGTTAACCAGGCCAACAATAAAGGTGTTATACCCGGCTTGTTACCCCTAAACCTTGCTGGGAATGAAGGGATTAATTGTTGATCACCACAATGCCATGTTTCCTCTATACATCATCTGTAATATCCCTGTTTTGCAGCTCAGAAACTAGCTGCAGTATGTGTATGTGAATGTATGTGCAAATTGTATTCGCGACACACGGGGGAGCTCCTAGCGCTGTGCCAAGCGTTAATAGCATAAGCGTGCCTGCGGGTAGCGGCTGCATTGAAGTGCTGTATTATTTATTTATGTATCACTTCCTAAACCGCAGACGGCGAAACCACAAAGTCAATTGTATAAGTGGTCTGCGGTCTAGCTGAAGTGCCTGAGTGCACAATGTATGCAGCCATCTTGTTATCCACTTAATGTGAATTGGTGAAGTGCGTCTGTGGTTATTGATCAGAGCCAGCATGGATACATTGTATGGCTCGTAAACCAGAACAATTATAGGTCAAACCGCAACCCACATCACAGAGCCTATCCAATGAAGTGGCTAAATTGCGCTAGGAAGGAGCTAGCACTCTAATTTTTGGAGTATAGATAGTTGAGAATGTAACATTCACATACATGTTGTTTTTATATCACCCACAGATACATAAAGTACATATAAAAATAAAATGTGTTTCAGGTATGTTTTAAAATGTAAATGTGAAGTTACGCATGCTCTTAGCAAATCGGGAAGCAACGTCTGCCCTTTTTGTGAGCTATTGGCAAGTCTGGGATAGGATTGGAAAAGTTATTCCCACAGGAGGATTGGCTGGGTAGGTTAGAGATAGGACCCTTAACCCTATAAACATGCCTGCAGCCCAGTCCTTGTTAGATTCAACTGAGATTCACCAAGAGCCTTTCAAATCATTTGTTCCGTGGACATTTTATTTTGTTTCCCCATCCCAGCAAGTGTTTATTAAGTGTAATTGTGAAGAATTGTGTGTTTGCCTTAAAAGGAAATAAATTACAATTTCTTTTGCCCGCCTTGCTTTGCTCAATCCAGAATCCCGGTATTAATGTGATGATAAAACTTGGTCTCTGGGAGCAAGGGGTCACTAACTCCCTGCACATGCACACCCTACCCCTTCCTCATCCCAGCTCTGACTGGCGTGCTCCAAGCATGCAAATAGTATCTATCTGTGTGAAGGGAGAAGTTTGTAGCCCCATTGGCTGTGCTGATTCACATGGTCTCTGCCCATGGGCATGCTGGGGGATATAGTCCCCACAGGTACCTTCCCTGGGATGGTTGCCTACTTTGTGCATGAACCATCACTCCATAAAACGCGGCAACCTGCAAGGGGAGCCACCGGCGACTTGGTTGCCACTGCACACTCCCAGAGGTAAGGGGGCTAGGGGACCCTGCTACATTCTGCCCATGGTGAAAACCCCAACGTCCCTGCATAAGAACAGTGTAAAACATAACAGTATAACCCCACAAGGCATTATATAATAAAAATGCATTTTCTTGCATTAAATTATCTTCTTTTTGGCATATATCCTGTTTTGATCATTTTTCATATAGTCAGTGAGTGCTGGAACTTTAGTTAATATTATAATAAAAATGCAGTTTCTTGTGTACAACTTGGCTGTTAATCGGCTTTAAATCAAATTATACATCTCTGTAAACATGACTATGACCGACTTAATCTTACTATGAGTCCACTGCTGAGCCTAATAGTGGGGTGCCCCAATTGTATCATAGGTTACCCGGTTTGGAGGGTACCTTGCAAGCTGGCATCTATGAAACCCTTCTTCCTCCCCTCTGGGGAGTAATGTATATAGTCCTGAGGCTTAGTCTCCCCCATTGGGAGAGTGTCTCTGTTGTCTCTTTGTGGTATAAAGCACGGACTTCTAGGGTCCAGAGTTTGGCTCATTGGCGTAGGTGTTTTTCATCTAGGCCCTTTAGCCGTAGCTCCTTCAGGAGGTGTCCTTTGATTCCCAGGTGTCCTTTGAGAGGTTCCCTCTATAGGTTCCTCTGCTATTTCGTTGACTGTCTCTTCATTGTCAATAGGATTCTCGGTGGTCTCGTTTATGGTTTCCTCGTTGTCTTCCGATCTTTCCAGCTCATTGTCCAGTGGTGTAGCCTAAATCTCTGGTTCGTCCTTTCCCACTTGTGGGATAGGTAGAAGATGGTTGCGATGTCAGACCCTTACCTGGCCATCTGTGTCTTTTATACGTTGACCGAGAGGCCCGGCATCTGTGACTCAACCTTGAACACTCCGTCGCGCCAATGGTTGACCAATTTATGTTTCCCAGGGATTTCGAGGTTACTGAAGACCACAGATATCCAAAGGAACCGTCTGACCACTCAAGGTTGACCCCCACAGCTACTAGCTAAATAAGATATAAGTGCGGAGCAGGAAAAAAGACCTTTTGAAGATGCGGGGTAAGGGCCACTTGCAGACCCGCTTCCCATGTGGGGCCAGCGCCCGCAATTGCAGCAGCCCACGGATGGAGCTCACACAGCTTACGAGAGTCCGTCCCCTCCTGGTCTTGTGTCTCCTAGTCTTGTGATACCTGAAAGGGTAATGACACACTTTCTGCGCGACCACAATCCAGAAGTAACAAAGAAAAAATATGATCGATATCAGCGCTGCTCCTTGGGATGACAGACTCACCAGGTAGGTAATAAAATCAATTTATTAAATCTATATAAAACTGATACTAGAACATAACAAAAAAGACCTCCTCCCACATGTTTCTCAAGGAGTATATATATTTCTCAAGGAGTATATATATTTCTCAAGGAGTATATATATTTCAAGGAGTATATATATTTCTCCTTGAGAAAGGGCGAACTCGCCCGAAACATGTGGGAGAAGGTCTTTTTTGTTATATGCATGTAACAATGTTTCCACATGCTTGCTCCACTCACTTTTCTGAGCGCCTTTCAGGGTACCGAGCATATCCTATTAAACCTCTCCAGGACTTACAGATGCTGCGGGCGTTATTTATTTGTTAGGCTTTGTAAGGGGTGAAGGTGCAACTAGTAACTTTGCCAGTCCGAGTGTGCAGGATTATACCTGTAGTTACATAGTTACATATAATACATAGTAGATGAGGTTGAAAAAAGACGTACGTCCATCAAGTTCAACCTATTCTAAATTTAGACAACAGATGTGCTCGCCACAAACCTGGATCGGACCGCGTGGCTGAGGTGGGGTTGTATAAGCACCGACCTTAGATGCGCAGGCTGATCCGGATTGCGCAGTTCATAGTCGTACATAGCAGGGTCGGGACTGGAGAAGGCAGCATTGTCGGTGGACAGGCCAGAGTCAGGATCGGAGACATCAGGGTAAACATTATCCAAGCGGAGTTTCGGTAAGAGGAAGTTTCAGCTTAGGAGCGTGGGCGCGGGAGAGCGGGTTCTGCGCGTGCGGCGACCATGGCCCATGGTACCAGTCTCAGGAAGGGAAAGGCAGACCGGAGTGGGCACACCGCCTGGCAGCACCGGTAAACCAGTGCTTCAGCGCAAGAGTCCAGAACGAGCCTGTGCAAGGAGAGAGAGAGCTACATACTTCAGGACTCGTAGACCGGCCTCTTCAAGGGAAGGGTAGCAGGCCTCAGGAAACTGGAAGCTGAAGTACGCACTGGAGAGTCCTCTGCTTCAGCACAGGAACAAGCACACTGCCTCTGCAATGGAGAATGAGCAGTAGGCCCCAGGAACGAGTAGATAGTGGAAGGACAGCAAGCCTGTGCTGTGGAAGGACAGCAAGCCTCAGGAAACAGGGAGCTGAAGTCAACACTGGAGAGACCTCCGCTTCAGGACAGGAGACAGGAACAGGCCTCTGCGTGAAACTAACAGCAGGCCTCAGGAAAGCAGGCCTCTACGAGAGAGTAGTAGCTGGCCTCAGGATACACAGGATAATCAGGAAATACAGGCCCCTGCATGAAGACTAGCAGCAGGCCTCAGGACACACAGGATAATCAGGAAATTCAGGGCCCTGCATGAAGACTAGCAGCAGGCCTCAGGAACTACGGAAACACAACTAGGGAGGTTAGTACACACACAGACAAGCCTAGGGCATGTGGCAGAACACTTGTGACATCCAGGAAGGAAAATGCTCGGCAGGGGAGCATTGTGGGAAAGGTGTCTTTAAAGGTCAGTGAACCAATAGCAGAAGGGGCGTGTGACAGCATTGCTTTAATGAGTGAACCCAGGGTGGAGCTGCAGTAAATACAGTATCAGGAGCAGTGTTCCAGGGCTGCACATGTCTGTAAGGCAAGGCATACAGTAAACTAAGGTGCGGATCCGTTACACATATCATCTAATGATATCTCATAAGGGGAAAAATAAATTCCTTCCTGATTCCAAGAATTGGTAATCGGATTAATCCCTAGATCAACATCTTTCAAATGTATACTTATTTGGTATATCCCTGAATACCTTTCGTTTCTAAAAAGAGGTCCAACTTTTTTCGAACAAATCTATTGTATCTGCCATCACAGTCTCCATGAGTAATGAATTCCACATTTTAACTGCCCTTACTGTAAAGAACCTTTCCTTTGTTGCTGGTGAAATTTCCTTTCCTCCAACCTTAAGGGTTGGCCTCGAGTCCTTTGTACTCCCGTGGGATGAATAGTTCTTTTGAAAGTTCGTTGTATTGTCCCCGACTATATTTGTATATAGTTAGCATATCCCCTCTTAGACGCCTCTTTTCTAATGTAAATAAGTCTAATTTAGTTAGCCTCTCCTCATAAGTTAGATTGTCCATTCCCTTTATTAATTTGGTGGCTCTTCTCTGCTCTCTCTCTAGTTCCATAATGTCTTTTCTTAGGCTGCGTCCAGGGTTGCAGCAGCCGTGCGGAGGCGCGCTGAGGCTGAGGGAAAGTGGGTGCTTTCCCTGGCCTTGGTTAGCACGCCATTCGGGGGGGTGTCAGGGTGGGCCAGTGACCGGCCCTGCGCTCCCGTGAGCGCTTGAATCTACAAATTTCCTAAGACCTCATTGCTCTCATTGCGGCTGCAGGGGATCACTGGTAAACGAGAGCGCGCCTCAGCACGGGTCCATGCCCGAGGCCTTAGGATTGGTGCCCAAAATTATACTCCATATTCAAGGTGTGGTCTTACCAGTGCTTTGTAAAGGGGCATAATTATGTTTACTTCCCTTCCATCCATTGCCCGTTTGATGCAAGATAAGATCTTGTTTGCCTTTGCAGCTACTGCATGACATTGGGCACTATTGCTAAGCCTGCAGTCTACAAGCACTCCTAAAGCCTTCTCCATCAAGGATTCCCCCAATATATCTCTAATAAACAAGTTAAAAAGCAGAGGTCCCAGTACCGATCCCTGAGGTCCTCCACTCATGACTTTAGTCCAACCTGAAAAAGTTCCATTTATGACAACCCTCTGTTGTCTGTCCTTTAACCAGTTTTTAATCCAGGAGCATAAATTATTACCAAGTCCAATTTTCTTTATTTTGTACACCAACCTCTTGTGCGAAACTGTATCAAAAGCCTTTGCAAAATCTTAGAAGACCACATCAACTGCATTACCATTGTCTAAATTCCTACTTACCTCTCAAAGAAACAAATAAGGTTAGTTTGGCATGATCTATCCTTCATAAATCCATGCTGACTATTACTAATAATTTTGTTTTCCATTAGGTATTCCTGAATATTATCCCGTATTAAACCTTCAAGTAGTTTCCCCACTATTGAAGTCAGGCATACAGGTCTTTAATTCCCCGCTTGTGATCTAGCTCCCTTTTTAAATATAGGCACCACATCTGCTGTACACAAATCTTGTGGTACTGAGCCTGTGGAAATGGAGTCCTTGAATATTAAATATAATGGTTTGGCTATTACTGAACTTAACTCCTTGAGAACTCTTGGATGTATGCCATCAGGGCCAAGTGCTTTATTTACTTAAATTTTTTCATGCCGCTTATGAACTTCTTCCTCAGTTAACCAATTGTTCATTAATATGGAGGTTGTGGCTTCCTCCTGCGACACTACAATTGAAATTGATTCTTCCCTGGTAAACACAGAGGCAAGGAATTTGTTTAATACCTTTGCTTTATCCTCATCTCCAATAATCTGCCTACCCATCTTACACTGAAAGGATCTTATATTTTCTTTTCTCATTTTTTTGTTATTAAGGTACTTAAAGAACTTTTTAGGGTTGACCTTACTTTCTATTGCAATCCTTTTTTCATTATCCATCTTTGCTAATTTGATTGACCTTTTGCAATTTTTGTTACAAAGAAATAATTTGAACAGTTCATCAGAATCATTTGAACCCTCTCACCCCAAATAAAATTAGAGTATGACACCTCATACAGTATACAGTAGAAATAAAAAGCAAGTGATTTTAAGAATGGAAAAATTGATCAAATATAAATAAACATGCTTCACATAATGGTTTCTTAAAATCACTCATTTATTAAGCTCTTGTCGAGAGGGGGGGAAGTATGCCTTTTTTTTCTGACTTGAAATTCACATTGAATGTGATCATTCTTGCCAAATCCCCAAGAAACACTTATCACACGTGCACATGCGTGTGAAACCGTCTCAAGACGTTACAGTACTGTACATAAAAGCCTGAAATATAATGAATGGCTCTGGGGGAGGTGTCGATAAGCAGTTGAATGCTCTTTTCGCTAGGGCTTTGTGAGGGGGGAAGGTGCAACTACTCTAAGGCCTCGGACATGGTAGCATTGACAGAGCTTAGCAGTGCTGACGCTCATGCTCTCCTGCTCAAGCAGGAGTTTTTTTCTGTCCCTGCATGAGCGTCAGCCTGTGCGCTTTTGTGCCGGGTGGGAGCCAGGCGGGAGGCGGGACGGAGGCAGGACAAGAGGCGGGGCTAGCGCGCCACGTCACGGTGCCGACGTCACGGACTGCTATTGGCTTTTGGCAGTCACGTGACCGGCCCTCTGCTTCCCTCAGCGGGAAAACTTAAGTTTCCTTGTCGGCTGCAAATCCACAAGCCTCCGCACGCCTGCGAAAGCACTGACTAAAGCTGTGCTGATAGGGATAATGTTTCCCCTCAGCACGGGTCAGTGTGCCTCAGCATGGTCTTTTTGACCATGACCCTGGCCTAATGCTGCGATGCGTTGGCAGCAGTACCGGCATCATGGATGTTGAGCAGGTGGGGGGAGCAGCGCCGGCAGCTAGCACCGCCGCCACTGCGTGTGGGTGGGTGGGGGGAGCGGCAGCGGTCAGTGTTGTTGAGCAAGTGGGGGGAGCGGCACCTGGCACCGCCGCCGCATGTCAGCGGGCGTGTGGGGGTAGCATGTTGCCGCCGCATGTCAGCGGGCGTGTGGGGGAGCGGTGGCCGTTAGGAGCAGCGGCGATGTGATTTTTAGGTTAGCAGGGCGGGTGGGAGCGGGTGGGAGCATGTCAGTGTTGGGGTCAGGCTGAGCCAGAACACAGCCCAGCCTCAACTGCCAGCACTAAAGAAGTTCTGTCTGAGTCTCTCCCCCCCCCCGGCGGAGCTGCGGGCCATGTGTGAGTGTGCGTGCGTGCGTGTGTCAGAGTGTGCATGCGTATGTGAGAGTGTGCATGTGTCAGAGTGTGCGTGTGTCAGTATGTGCATGTGTGCATGTGTGTCAGTCAGTGTGTGTGTGTATGTGTGTCAGTCAGTGTGTGTGTGTGTCAGTCAGTGTGTGTGTGCGTGTTTATGTGTATGTGTGTCAGTCAGTGTGTGTATGTGTGTCAGTCAATATGTGTGTGTCAGTCAGTGTTTGTGTGTGTCAGGGTGTCTGTGTGTGTATGTGTGTCAGTCAGTGTGTGTGTCAGTCAGTGTGTGTGTCAGTCAGTGTGTGTGTGTGTCAGTGTGTGTGTGTGTATGTGTGTCAGTCGGTGTGTGTGTGTGTGTGTCTGTCAGTGTATGTGTGTGTCTCTCTGTGTGTGGTGTGTGTGTCTGTGTCCTGCCCCCTCTCTCCTGACTCCCCCCACCCCTGGCGGAGCTGCAGACCCAGGGGGCTCTGCCTGAGTTTCCTGAGCAGTACCCCCCTTCTCCTGCGGAGGTACACGACCGGAGCAGCACCCATTCTCTACCCCCGGCAGAGCTGCGGACCTGACTGTGTGTCCTGCTGCAGCCAGCTCCCCAGCGGAGGTACGGGGCAATGAGGGGGGTACAGAAGGGCACAGTAACGTGCTGTCAGGAATCAGCGTTCTCCTCTTTCCCCACACAGAGCACTCCCTCCCCGCAGGGAGCCCCTGGACACGCAAAACAATCCTGCCTTACCGGCCTCCACAGCTCCTCACCCCTGCCGCCGTCGCGGGATCACTCCCCTCGGCGATTCCTCTGCTCAGCGCCGGGTGCGCCCACGCCCTCCTGCACGCACACCTGCACCATCTACTGGCTCGGTTCACACGCGTACAAGTGTTACGGAGCACGCTCAGTCTGCACAATCTTATTCCCGTTCCCCGGACCTCAGGCTCAGCCCCCGCACACTGCATGGGCATACTCAGGTTACTAACAAGACTCACCTGGCCTGTTATGCCTGCACCAATCTGCAGTGTCTCCCTGTAGCTCTTCCTGTCCCGCCCCCATTCCTAATTGGACCTTCCTGCTTTATCTAGCTCCTCTCTGCTCTCAGTCTTTGCTCGACATAGTCTCTGTATGGAAGTACTTCTGGATTCTCTCAGTGTTTTCACAGGTTCTGACGCAGCTCGTACGACTACCCCCTCTGGCTCTCGATCTCGGTACTCCTTGGACAACGCTCACTCTGGTAACCCCTTGAACACGGCTTGGACTACGACCTATCTCCACTCTCCACTCCCTGACATCGGCAAGGCATCATTCACTCTATCTCTACAACCGGTACCGGCAAGTATTGTCTACCTTACTACACCTGGCCTGGCAACGCTTCATACCACACTCCGGACATGCTCCCTTTGCTGCGGGTGGTGTATTACCACTTCCCCCTTCAGCTCAGGGACGGGTCTGGTCTGCGGGCAGCACCGGCGTAACATTATGTCGAGCCCACAAGACGCAGGCCAGACCGAACTTCAACAGTTTCTCTCCAATCTGCTTCAGCAAAACCAGGCCATGGCGGATCAAATTGTGGCACATACACGCCAGGTCGAGTACTCTCAGACAGGGTACCGACCGCGACCCCGCCAGATGTAAGCCCCCACTCCGCAAGCGCAGTTAGCAGCTCAAATGTAAGGATTCCTCCCCCCAAGCCTTATGCAGGTGAACCGCAAGATTGTAGGGGTTTCCTAAACCAGTGTGAGGTGCAGTTTGAAATGGCCCCCCATCTTTACAATACTGATCGCAAGAAGGTAGCCTACATTTATAACCTCCTCACTGGCAGCGCCCTTGCTTGAGCTTCCCCGGTTTGGGAGCGACGTTCTGACCTTACCCAAGATTACCCGGCATTTAAAGCCGAGTTTCAACAAGTATTCGATTCTGGCATCTGTTTCTCTCCTCCAGATCACTCAGGGACGGCGAATGGTGACGCAGTATGCTGTGGAATTCCGGACTCTAGCAGCCGAGACTAACTGGGGACAAGAGGCTCTCGTCTCCGTGTTCTGGCAAGGCCTGGCAGATCCCATCAAGGATGAACTCTCTCGCCAATCCAGGCCGGATCAATTGGAGGTCCTCATTGATTTGGCTGTTCGAGTGGATCAACGTATCCAGGTACGCCGCTCAGAGCATCAGCGCACTCGCGTCCATAACTTTCAAGTTCCATTCTCCAGTACTCCCAGCAACACTCCTGCTCCCCCAAGTGCTACCATATCTCTTCGTCCTGCACTGGAGTTGCCAGAGCCAATGCAATTGGGGGTACAACGCATTCGCACACTGATACGGCAGTTCCGCCACGCCGGGGGATTATGTTTCTACTGCGGATCCATGGAACATCTGGTTCGGGAGTGTCCACTGCGTCCGGGAAACGGGAACACCCAGTGAGTACAGAGGGGCTCTCTCTGGGTGTAATGTCTCCATGTCCCCTTTCTAAAGGTGAGCTCCCTAAGAAACTTACATTTCCAGTCTCCCTTTCAGGCGATAAGTTCAAGACTTCTACCGCCGCTTTCATTGACTCAGGAGCTGGAGGAAACTTCGTGGATCTTGAATTCACCAGGTTAAACCGCATACCACTCGTGAGAAAGAAGGTTCCCATCGCACTCGTCGGTATCGATGGACGTCCTCTTACCCCGGCCCACATCTCCTTAGCGACGGCTCCCTTGCTTCTGTCCTCACATCTGCACAAGGAGATCTTAGTTCTCGATGCCATTCACGCTCTTGGGATACCCATCACCCTTGGTCTTCCTTGGCTACAGCTTAACAATCCTCTCATTGACTGGACTTCCTCTGCTCCCATTTCCTGGAGGCCGAGGTCAGACGAGACTCATCAACTGCTGGCCAATACCTCTGTTCCCGAAGTTATTCTACCTTCCGTTTACCATCAATTCCGGGATGTTTTCAATAAGGTACAGTCAGACCTCTTGCCGCCACACAGGACTTACGATTATCCGATCGATCTAGTTCCAGGTTACTCCCTACCCAAGTCCAAGACCTACCCCTTGTCGTTACCAGAATCTCACGCTATGGATGAATATATCCAGGAGAATCTCAAGAAAGGCTTTATTTGTCACTCCAATTCCCCAGCAGGGGCTGGGTTTTTCTTCGTCAAGAAAAAGGATGGGTCGTTGAGGCCTTGCATCGACTACAGGGGTTTAAACCACATCACTATTAAAAATCGTTACCCCCTTCCCCTTATTACCAAACTGTTCGATAAATTACAGGGGGCCAAGATTTTTTCCAAGTTGGATCTACGTGGTGCCTATAACCTGGTGCACATCAGGAAGGGGGATGAATGGAAGATGGCCTTCAACACGCGTAGTGGACACTACGAATATCTGGTAATGCCTTTCGGCTTATGTAATGCTCCCGCTGTCTTCCAGGATTTCATCAACGACGTCTTTCGTAAGGTACTCAATATTTTTGTTATTGTATACTTGGATGATATCCTGATTTTTTCCAAAGATCTCCAGGACCATATATACGCCACACCTCCTACGTCCTTTCCCGTCTCCGTGAACACCATTTGTATGCCAAACTGGAGAAGTGCACCTTTCATCAGACCTCTACTCCGTTCCTGGGGTATATCATTTCCGATGAGGGGTTTATGATGGACTCCGGTAAACTTCAAGCAGTCACTGAATGGCCAAGACCCAATTCTCTCAAGGCCATACAATGTTTTTTAGGGTTCGCTAATTACTATCGTAAGTTTATACGGAGTTTTTCCACCATTGTGGCACCCCTCACTGCGCTCACCAAAAAAGGAGCTGATCCTTCTGCTTGGTCATCCGAGGCCATCTCCGCCTTCGAGACACTCAAGGAAGCCTTTATATCCGCACCTACAGTAGAGGCAACGTTTATTCTAACATTTGCTGTAAACTAGCCGGGTTACATCCTGGGTATGTGCTGGGTATGTGCTGGGTATGTTCTGGGCTAGTTTGAGGCACGTTTAAGGCATTTCTGCATTGACTAACGACCCATAGGATTAACACAGCAGGGATCCCTGGCAGTCCCATTCAGTTTGAATGGGACTGCCAGGGACCCCCCGCTGTTAATCTGATAGGCCATTAATCAATGCAGAAATGCTGGGGCTAGTTTAAGGCATGTATTCAGAATGTACCTGGGTGTACCTGGGTCTTTTGGGGTATTGCCACTGGTTTTTGTTAGAATAATCGCTGCCTCTATTGTATTCTCCGTCATCCCAACATCGTACTTCCCTTCGTCCTGGAGGTCGACGCTTCTGATTGCGGCGCTTGTGCCGTTCTTTCCCAGAGACCCACACCCCAAGATAAGTTACATCACTGTGCATATTTTTCCAAGAAATTCTCGTCTGCCAAGAGGAACTATGACGTGGGTAACAGGGAACTTCTGGCCGTGAAGATGGCTCTTCAAGAGTGGAGACAACTGCTGGAGGGGTCGAAAGAGCCGTTTACTATTCTCACGGACCACAAGAACCTTCTTTACATAGAGAACGCTCGACGCCTTGGTCCACGACAGGCTCGTTGGGCTCTTTTTTTTTCTCGATTCGATTTTCACCTTTCCTATATCCCCGGGACCAAGAACGTAAAGGCAGATGCACTCTCCCAAATTCATTCTTCTGAAGAGAGGCCAGAGGAATCTTTGGAGACTATCCTTCCACATGAGAGGATTCTCGCCACGTCTTCTTTCAAGAATCTTGACAAGATTTTGCACTCCCAGAGACGCATTCCCAAGGACTTGGTCGTTCCCAACAACAAACTCTTTGTACCATCCAAATTTGTTCCAGAGGTCCTGTCTTGGGGTCACTCCTCTAAATCAGCAGGTCATCCAGGTTTTAAGAAGACTACTGATCTCATTCGTCGGAATTTCTGGTGGCCAAGGATGTCTCAAGATATTCTGGAGTTTACCCGCACATGCCCCACATGCGCTCAAAGCAAGACTCTCCGTCAAAAGCCTCAGGGTTTTCTGTTACCCCTTCCAGTTCCCGACCGCCCCATGTCCCACATTTCTATGGACTTCATCGTGGAGTTGCCCAGGTCCAGAGGAATGAACACTATCTTGGTGGTCGTGGACAGGTTCTCGAAGATGTCCCATTTCATTCCACTTAAAGGATTACCCACCTCCCCCACCCTTGCTGATATCTTTACGGAGCAGATTTTCCGGATTCATGGGATCCCTTCGTCCATTGTTTCTGACAGAGGTTCTCAGTTCGTATCCCAATTTTGGAGAGCTTTCAGAAAGAGATTGGGTATCTCTTCTTCTTTGAACAAGGTAATTGTGATGCATCAAAATCGGTCAGAATTCCTCCATAACATGTGTAGATAATACTGGATAACATGAGAAAGTCCATGAATGATATGGCAATTTGTCAGGTAAGGGCTAGGAGTCTAGTGGGGTCCACTTGACCACCACAGATAGAAACCCCATAACAGCCCCCCCTAGTAACCAATATGAAATAATCAGAGGCACCGGTAACCATGTACATATATGTGGGGCACTATGGCCCTTTACCTTGGTGCTTGCAGGACTTCTCGATATCCAGGGCGTGCAGTTCATCCAGGTAAGTATCCAGCAAAAAAAGGTGAAGATGTGTAGCACAGCCGCAGTTTCCAGCTCCCAGTGAGACCGGAAAAAATGATAAGGTAAGCACTCAATTGAGCAACAGGTCAGGTTTTATTGCAGGGTGGTGCAGCAAAGGGACAACGGAGCAACACGAACGCACCTACGCGTTTCGTGCACTAGGCACTTTATCAAGGTGACAAACATACACATTACTGCATAATATATACTCACCTGAACTGTGCCTCGCGCTGCCGGGTGTGACGTCATCGTCCCGCGTCGCAACGGGTTGCGGTGACGCGGCGTGCACAGCCATTGGCTCGGCCAGTCAGGTGGTATGCTAACTCTTTCTGACTGTCTTTTTTTCAATTTTTTTTTCTAAAACAAACTTTATTAACAATGATATAAACAACACTAAAATAAAAAACAAATTAAAATCACATACGAATAATGTATTAGCAGTAGATCAGCACAAGCATAGCCAGTAGATGCTTAAAACATAAAGGGGCACAATTAAACAGGTGTAAATTTGTAGAGGAATACTAAGAAAAGCCCCATCTATATTGCATATTTGGTATATACTTGTGCAAGTAATGCTTGATAATTCGTGAAGTGAACATGATCAGCAGTCAATCAGTACAGTAGATACAATTGATGGGAACATTTTATATAAAAATATACTACTAAAAATGTGATCTGTGGAACACTGATAATAATATTAATAATAATGCCCCCTGTACAGATGACTGTTGTAAGTTGAACCTGATCTCTTTTGTGAATAATATGATGTCATTCATATACATGATCATATATTATACATGAATAACATACATCAAGGGGTATAATAATCTACTCGCATTGTAGTTACAAAAGCATGAACAAGGATTGGGAGAGCAAATAATGATTGAATAGACTTAAACGAATGATAATAATAATTGATATCAAAAATGAGAAAAATAATAACATAATAAGAAACTCTATTTGTCCACATTAGAGTGCACTGCTAAATATTAATACTTGTAAGTGTATAAAATAATGATACTATACAATTCAATGTTAACAAAAAGGGATTAGAAGAAGATGTCTAATTAATATAATAAATTATAAAAAATGACTTATATCCCAATCAATGTTCATGCCAAAGGGTTCCCTAGTTTTCAGAGAAAAATCCAGTAGGATTCTCGTCTATCTAACATCTTTACCCTATCTCCTCCTCTAGGGGAAACAGGAATATGTTCAATACCTTGAACCGTGCATAGATTGGCATTACCATATGGACAGTTAGAGAAATGTTTTGGTACAGGGTGATTCACATCTTTATTCCTAATCAGTCGGAGATGTTCTAGGACTCTGGTCTTTAATTTTCTTGTGGTCCTCCCAACGTATTGACGTCCACAACCACATTTCAATAGATATACTATGTGTGTGGAGTTACAATTGATGAAACATGGGACGTTATATGTCATTCTCGTGACTGTGGATGTAAATTTATTGCTCTGATACATGGAAACACATGCTTTACAGTTAGTACATGTAAACATTCCTTTGGGTAATGGAGATTTATTCTCGTCTGCTGTTGTAAATAGACTGGGTGATATCATGTTAGCTATTGTTTTTGCCCTTTTAAAAATAATGTTTGGGCCTAGCGACACATATGGTTTCAACACAGGATCAAGCGACAGAACACTCCAATGCTTTTTAAAAATAGCCTTGATGGATTGTGCTTGTTTGCTGAATCGTGTTATGAAAGATGGACTGAGATCAATTCTAGATCTTTTCACTGTTGATTGTCTAAGAAGACTGTTTCTGTCCATCTTCCACACCCCATCAAGCAGTCTGTCTAAGTCTGGTTTTTTATATCCTCTCTGTAGGAAACGAACATATAATTCTTGTGCTTTAACTTTAAACTCTTCATCATTTGAACAATTGCGGCGGGTTCTGATGAATTGGCTTTTTGGTATTCCCATGAACGTGGCTTGAGGGTGACAACTACTTGGTCTTAAAAATGTGTTCCGGGAATTTGGTTTACGGTATAGTGTAGTTTGAATGGACAGTGCTGTATCAACATATAAACATAAATCTAAATAATAAATGTGCTGATGGTGATAAGAAAAAGTGAAAGAGAGATTAAACTCATTATCATTAAGTGCATAAATAAACTCCAGAAGTGTAGTGATGTCTCCTTCCCAAATGAATAGGAGATCATCTATGTAGCGTCTAAAAAATATAATGTGCTCCCTAAATTTGTTCTTATCTCCAAAGACGTGGAACGACTCCCACCACCCCATAAAGAGGTTGGCGTATGATGGGGCAAAACTCGTGCCCATAGCCGTTCCACGTCTCTGGAGATAATGAACCCCATCAAAAAGAAAAAAATTGTGAGTGAGAAGGAAGTGAATGGCATCTAACAGGAAAGTGACTTGTGCTGGTGCTAAATCAGATAGATTGAGAAAGTGACGTGCTGCTGTCAAGCCATGTTCATGGGAAATGATGGTATACAATGACGTTACGTCTAACGTTACCCACACCATATTATGGTTCCATACAATTTGGTCTAGAGTGGTTAATAAATCACTACTGTCACGAATGTATGAAGGCAATTGTTGAACAAGAGGCTGTAGGAAAAAATCCACGTACCGTGAAACACCATCTCCCAAAGAATCAATACTAGAGACAATTGGTCTCCCAGGAGGGGACACCAATGTCTTATGAATCTTCGGGAGATGGTGAAACACGGGCGTGGTGGGCATGGGGTTAAACGGGTAATCAATGTCATTTTCATTTAGTACTTTTAGCATAGAGCCTATATCTAGTAGATTTTTGAGATCCCTTTGAAATTTGGGGGTGGGGTCAGAGGGTAGTGCAGCATAGGAAGTCCGATCCCCAAGTTGGCGCAAGGCCTCCCTGAGATAGTCATCCCTATGCTGCATCACCACCGCCCCTCCTTTGTCGGCTTTTTTAATTACCAACTGTTTATTGGTCTGTAAATCCTTTAGTGCCTGTCTTTCATTTATTGATAAATTATCACCTTGTTTGGCACTATGTTTAGTAGTGAATGAGAAACCTTTGTTTAGGAGTCTTAGGTCTCTTTCTACTAGGGACTCAAATGTAGATATAAATTTACCTTTAATAAATGCGGGAAAAAATACTGATTTTCTCCTCAAACCTGTTTTGTAACTCCCTAGAAAAATCTCAGGGTTAAATTCGGGGTCTTGAAGTCCCTGAATTTCTTCGATGTCCTGGACCAGACACTGTTCCCTGAAAGAATTGATGTTAATATCATTACTTACAGCGGGAGAAATACATTCAGTATCAGATGTTGCACCAATATTATCATTATTCTGATTATTTTTATCATGATAGAATTTTTTAAGGGTACACTTCCTAATAAATTTATTCAAATCTATCACAGTATGAAATAGGTTGAAATCAGTGTCCGGAACATATCCTAAACCCTTGTTAAGTAGTGATAGTTCATCGTCTGAGAGTGCTACATTGGAGATATTTATCACGCCACAATCTTGGTTTAAGAGTTTTTCTTTCTCTTTGCTGGAGCTCCTTTTAGATTTTGTTGTTTTTGTCCCCCGCCTCGTCCTTTTGGGTTTTTTGACACCTCAGAGGGTCTTGAGGACTCAGAGGAATATCCTTGTTGGGGTCTTTGTTCTGATTCTCTTTCTTTGTACTTCCTCTCCCAGAAGGGGCGTTGTTCTTTAGGGGCATCCACATCTGATTGGGAATGATCTTCCTCATGTGTGGTGAAGAAAGAAACTGTGTGTGCCATATTGTCAGTGTCCGCTGTGTCAGAGTCGCCACTATATGCAGTGTTAGAATAACCTCTTGGCTTAAGAATAGATTTTTTGGACTGATTGGATTTACTATCTGGTGTTGAATGATAGGGACGTGCATCTTTAAAGTTACGTTTGTTAGGTGTTGTTCTTTCCCATGAGTACACTTGATGCCGAACTTAATCTAACTTGTCCCTTTCAAATTTTTGTTGTTTTTTATCCATAATATTTTTTTCTAGATCCTTAATACTTTTTTCCAAATTATTATCTAGTTCTTTAAAGCCATCCATTCTACAGAATTTGGTCAGGTAAGTTTGTAAGTCCTTAATTTCTTTTTCAAGAACCAACTTTTCTTTAGTTTTTAATTTCACAATTAGTTCCATCAATTTGAATGAGCAGTCATTTAAAATGCTTTTCCAATCATTTTCAAATTGTGGGCTTACAAACCCAAATGTCGGGGATTTTTTGACTCTTAAGAATCAGAACAAAGACCCCAACAAGGATATTCCTCTGAGTCCTCAAGACCCTCTGAGGTGTCAAAAAACCCAAAGGGACGAGGCGGGGGACAAAAACAACAAAATCTAAAAGGAGCTCCAGCAAAGAGAAAGAAAAACTCTTAAACCAAGATTGTGGCGTGATAAATATCTCCAATGTAGCACTCTCAGACGACGAACTATCACTACTTAACAAGGGTTTAGGATATGTTCCGGACACTGATTTCAACCTATTTCATACTGTGATAGATTTGAATAAATTTATTAGGAAGTGTACCCTTAAAAAATTCTATCATGATAAAAATAATCAGGATAATGATAATATTGGTGCAACATCTGATACTGAATGTATTTCTCCCGCTGTAAGTAATGATATTAACATCAATTCTTTCAGGGAACAGTGTCTGGTCCAGGACATGGAAGAAATTCAGGGACTTCAAGACCCCGAATTTAACCCTGAGATTTTTCTAGGGAGTTACAAAACAGGTTTGAGGAGAAAATCAGTATTTTTTCCCGCATTTATTAAAGGTAAATTTATATCTACATTTGAGTCCCTAGTAGAAAGAGACCTAAGACTCCTAAACAAAGGTTTCTCATTCACTACTAAACATAGTGCCAAACAAGGTGATAATTTATCAATAAATGAAAGACAGGCACTAAAGGATTTACAGACCAATAAACAGTTGGTAATTAAAAAAGCCGACAAAGGAGGGACGGTGGTGGTGCAGCATAGGGATGACTATCTCAGGGAGGCCTTGCGCCAACTTGGGGATCGGACTTCCTATGATGCACTACCCTCTGACCCCACCCCCAAATTTCAAAGGGATCTCAAAAATCTACTAGATATAGGCTCTATGATAAAAGTACTAAATGAAAATGACATTGATTACCTGTTTAACCCCATGCCCACCACGCCCGTGTTTCACCATCTCCCGAAGATTCATAAGACATTGGTGTCCCCTCCTGGGAGACCAATTGTCTCTAGTATTGATTCTTTGGGAGATGGTGTTTCACGGTACGTGGATTTTTTCCTACAGCCTCTTGTTCAACAATTGCCTTCATACATTCGTGACAGTAGTGATTTATTAACCACTTTAGACCAAATTGTATGGAACCATAATATGGTGTGGTTAACGTTAGACGTAACGTCATTGTATACCATCATTTCCCATGAACATGGCTTGACAGCAGCACGTCACTTTCTCAATCTATCTGATTTAGCACCAGCACAAGTCACTTTCCTGTTAGATGCCATTCACTTCCTTCTCACTCACAATTTTTTTCTTTTTGATGGGGTTCATTATCTCCAGAGACGTGGAACGGCTATGGGCACGAGTTTTGCCCTATCATACGCCAACCTCTTTATGGGGTGGTGGGAGTCGTTCCACGTCTTTGGAGATAAGAACAAATTTAGGGAGCACATTATATTTTTTAGACGCTACATAGATGATCTCCTATTCATTTGGGAAGGAGACATCACTACACTTCTGGAGTTTATTTATGCACTTAATGATAATGAGTTTAATCTCTCTTTCACTTTTTCTTATCACCATCAGCACATTTATTATTTAGATTTATGTTTATATGTTGACACAGCACTGTCCATTCAAACTACACTATACCGTAAACCAAATTCCCGGAACACATTTTTAAGACCAAGTAGTTGTCACCCTCAAGCCACGTTCATGGGAATACCAAAAAGCCAATTCATCAGAACCCGCCGCAATTGTTCAAATGATGAAGAGTTTAAAGTTAAAGCACAAGAATTATATGTTCGTTTCCTACAGAGAGGATATAAAAAACCAGACTTAGACAGACTGCTTGATGGGGTGTGGAAGATGGACAGAAACAGTCTTCTTAGACAATCAACAGTGAAAAGATCTAGAATTGATCTCAGTCCATCTTTCATAACACGATTCAGCAAACAAGCACAATCCATCAAGGCTATTTTTAAAAAGCATTGGAGTGTTCTGTCGCTTGATCCTGTGTTGAAACCATATGTGTCGCTAGGCCCAAACATTATTTTTAAAAGGGCAAAAACAATAGCTAACATGATATCACCCAGTCTATTTACCACAGCAGACGAGAATAAATCTCCATTACCCAAAGGAATGTTTACATGTACTAACTGTAAAGCATGTGTTTCCATGTATCAGAGCAATACATTTACATCCACAGTCACGAGAATGACATATAACGTCCCATGTTTCATCAATTGTAACTCCACACACATAGTATATCTATTGAAATGTGGTTGTGGACGTCAATACGTTGGGAGGACCACGAGAAAATTAAAGACCAGAGTCCTAGAACATCTCCGACTGATTAGGAATAAAGATGTGAATCACCCTGTACCAAAACATTTCTCTAACTGTCCATATGGTAATGCCAATCTATGCACGGTTCAAGGTATTGAACATATTCCTGTTTCCCCTAGAGGAGGAGATAGGGTAAAGATGTTAGATAGATGATAATCCTACTGGATTTTTACTCTGAGTACTAGGGAACCCTTTGGCATGAACATTGATTGGGATATAAGTCATTTTTTATAATTTATTATATTAATTAGACATCTTCTAATCCCTTTTTGTTAACATTGAATTGTATAGTATCATTATTTTATACACTTACAAGTATTAATATTTAGCAGTGCACTCTAATGTGGACAAATAGAGTTTCTTATTATGTTATTATTTTTCTCATTTTTGATATCAATTATTATTATCATTCGTTTAAGTCTATTCAATCATTATTTGCTCTCCCAATCCTTGTTCATGCTTTTGTAACTACAATGCGAGTAGATTATTATACCCCTTGATGTATGTTATTCATGTATAATATATGATCATGTATATGAATGACATCATATTATTCACAAAAGAGATCAGGTTCAACTTACAACAGTCATCTGTACAGGGGGCATTATTATTAATATTATTATCAGTGTTCCACAGATCACATTTTTAGTAGTATATTTTTATATAAAATGTTCCCATCAATTGTATCTACTGTACTGATTGACTGCCGATCATGTTCACTTCACGAATTATCAAGCATTACTTGCACAAGTATATACCAAATATGCAATATAGATGGGGCTTTTCTTAGTATTCCTCTACAAATTTACACCTGTTTAATTGTGCCCCTTTATGTTTTAAGCATCTACTGGCTATGCTTGTGCTGATCTACTGCTAATACATTATTCGTATGTGATTTTAATTTGTTTTTTATTTTAGTGTTGTTTATATCATTGTTAATAAAGTTTGTTTTAGAAAAAAAATTGAAAAAAAGACAGTCAGAAAGAGTTAGCATACCACCTGATTGGCCGTGCCAATGGCTGTGCATGCCGCGTCACCGCGACCCGTTGCGACGCGGGACGATGACGTCACACCCGGCAGCGCGAGGCACAGTTCAGGTGAGTATAAATTATGCAGTAATGTGTATGTTTGTCACCTTGATAAAGTGCCTAGTGCACGAAACGCGTAGGTGCGTTCGTGTTGCTCCGTTGTCCCTTTGCTGCACCACCCTGCAATAAAACCTGACCTGTTGCTCAATTGAGTGCTTACCTTATCATTTTTTCCGGTCTCACTGGGAGCTGGAAACTGCGGCTGTGCTACACATCTTCACCTTTTTTTGCTGGATCTCTTCTTCTTTCCCTTCCGTCTATCATCCTCAATCCAATGGACAAACGGAGAGAATCAATCAATCCCTGGAGAAGTACCTGAGATGTTTTATATCCGATTTCCAGGATGATTGGGCTCAACTCCTCTCTTGGGCAGAGTATGCCATCAATTCTGCAAAAAACGAGTCCACCCGGGAGTCGCCCTTCTTTATAAATTATGGGTTCCATCCTCCCTGTCTTCCCATCCCCAACATTCCTTCTGGAGTACCAGCCGTAGATGAACGCATTTCTTCCCTCCAAACCGCATGGTCCAGGATTCAGTCTACCCTTCTCAACTCCTCCCGCAGATCGAAACTACAGGCCAATCGTCGTCGTCGTTCGGCACCCAGTTACAAACCAGGGGATTTGGTATGGCTATCCTCTAGGAATATCCACCTCAAGGTACCATCTCCTAAACTGGCACCTAAGTTCCTGGGTCCCTTCACTATTTGTGAACAAATCAATCCCGTGGCATTACGGCTCCAACTACCACCCAGTATGAAGATTCCCAATGTCTTTCATGTGTCCCTCTTAAAACCATTTATCTCCAGTCACTTCTTTCCGGATCAGACTCGTAAACCGGATCCCATTACTGTACAAAATAACGAGGAATACGAAGTTCACTCTCTTTTGGATTCTCGCCTATCCAGGGGTCAGCTCCAGTTCTTGGTACAGTGGAAGGGCTTTGGCCCTGAAGAGAGATCCTGGGTACCTTCAAAGGACATTCATGCCCCGGCCCTTCTTAAGTCCTTCAGGAAAAAGTTTCCAGAGAAACCGTTCTTGGACCGTCCTGAGGCCGTTCCTGAAGAGGGGGGTACTGTCAGGAATCGGCGTTCTCCTCGCTCCCCACACAGAGCACTCCCTCCCCGCAGGGAGCCCCTGGACACGCAAAACAATCCTGCCTTACCGGCCTCCACGGCTCCTCGCCCCTGCCGCCGTCGCGGGATCACTCCCCTCAGCGATTCCTCTGCTCAGCGCCGGGCGCGCCCACGACCTCCTGCACGCACACCTGCACCATCCACTGGCTCGGTTCACCCACGTACACGAGTTACGGAGCACGCTCAGTCTGCACACTCTTATTCCCGTCCCCCGGACCTCAAGCTCCGCCCCCGCACACTGCACGGGCATACTCAGGTTACTAACAAGACTTACCTGGCCTGTTATGCCTGCACCAATCTGCAGTGTCACCCTGTAGCTCTTCCTGTCCCGCCCCCATTCCTAATTGGACCTTCCTGCTTTATCTAGCTCCTCTCTGCTCTCAGTCTTTGCTCGACATAGTCTCTGTATGGAAGTACTTCTGGATTCTCTCAGTGTTTTCACAGGTTCTGAAGCAGCTCGTACGACTACCCCCTCTGGCTCTCGATCTCGGCACTCCTTGGACAACACTCACTCTGGTAACTCCTTGAACACGGCTTGGACTATGACCTATCTCCACTCTCCACTCCCTGACTTCGGCAAGGCATCATTCCCTCTATCTCTACAACCGGTACCGGCAAGTATTGTCTACCTTACTACACCTGGCCTGGCAACGCTTCATACCACACTCCGGACACACTCCCTTTGCTGCGGGTGCGTGTATTACCACTTCCTCCTTCAGCTTAGGGGACGGGTCTGGTCTGTGGGCAGCACCGACGTAACACGTGCGTGGGGCACTCAGTGCTCTTCCACCCCCCCTCTGATGATGCTGTGGGGGACGCAGCGCACTCAAACCCCCCACTCCCCGTTACCAGAGCAGAAGGCGACAGGGCACAGTAACTCACGTGTGCCCGCACGCACTCGGCACTCTTCCTTCCTCCTGCCCCCACCCTCTGGCAGTGCTGCATGGAAGCGGCGGGCTCAAACCCCCCGCTTCCCACGTTACCGGATTAGGAAACGTGAGAGGCGACAGGGCAAGATAACGTGCCTGTGCGCACATGCGCGGCATACGCAAACAGCGCCAGACAGTTATGCGGCCGCGGACGAGCGGTGCCGGCGGCCACATGTGATTTTTAGGTTAGCAGGGCGGGTGGGAGCATTTCAGTGTTGGGGTCGGGCTGAGCCAGAACACAGCCCAGCCTCATCTGCCAGTACTTACTTCATGACGTCACATCCGTTTCATTTTCTGTCTCCACAATGCATTTTTGTCCCATTACTAAAGAAGTTTCACTTCAATAAAACAGTAGTGATGATAACAATGTAAAAATGTATTGAATATGAAAACAGCATCATACTGTATAAGGTTTTGTGTAAAGCTCACAATTATTCTCTCCTCAATAAATATTACATTGTCACTTTTAAAAAAATTCCTTGTTGGATTTGTAAATCAGATTCACAATGCACATGCGTGTGGAAATTTTAGTACAGGTTATGACATGTAATTGAATCGATCATATAAAGTACTGTACAGTGCATAGCGTGTTGTCCAAAATAATATTGTGGCAATGTTTTAAAAGCGTGAAGCTGGTAATACTGACTGAATAAAAGTATAAAAAGCAATGTTTTAAAAAAGTGATATTAGAATTCCATCGAACATTCTCCTTATTTTTTGCCGCTTGATGTCAAAGTTTCTTATCTGAAAAAAAACAATGCTATTATTTCCGGTTTTATGCATGCATCAAGTCGCGCTGTAGTGTGCATGAGTACAAGCATTGATACTGTTAGAAGGCATACTTTACACTACTATAGTGTCATTGGGAATTAAATCAGCAGTTCAAGCAATATCCTACGTGTGTTTTTAAAAAAAAAAATTCAGTTCTGTACTATGCAGATTGTATTGATGCACATATTGTTTAATTTTTTTTTATATATATATATATATATATATATATATATCGTTTAAAAGTGCAGCTTGAACTGCAGCTTTAAATTTAATACTGTACTGTATAGTTATATATATATATATATATATACTGTACATTATATATACCTTCATTATAAACTTTGATACCGGGTGGAGATGAGTCAATGTCAGAGGTGTATTGTGCGTAGAAGCCCTGATCACTCCTGTAGTCTGCATTATAGTTTACAGGTGCCAGCTGGCTTGCTACCTGTATAGTTGACAGAGGGAGAAGGAGTGGCTCAGTGAGTAAAGACACTGATTGACACTGAGATGGTTCAATTCCCGGTGTCGGCTCCTTGTGACCTTGGGCAAGTCACTTTATCTCCCTGTGCCTCAGGCACCAAAAACATAGATTGTAAGCTCTATGGGGCAGGGACCAGTGTCTGCAAAATGTCTTTGTAAAGTGCTGCGTATAACTAGCAGAGTTATACAAGAACATGCTATTATTATTGTAGCCATGCTGTAAAATGGACTACAGACATCTCTCCTGCTGACAGAAAGGCCTGGTAAGTTATGGGCATGCCAGCAGTAATTATGGAGGTTTGCCCTCAGACCCTGGTGAGGTGCCCTATGTATGGATGGGAGTGGTCACATGCTCTGAATCCATGATTAGTGATGTCAGAGTTGTGCCAGCCCCCAGAGGATACATAAGGCACAGCACTGCTCAAAGGTTAGGTAATGAGAGGTTGTTGCTGAGTGTTGGAGGAGTAGGTGGAGTAAGGAGCAAGTCTGAGTACAGACTTGGGAGGAGACAGCTCATAAGACTGTGACCAGGGACCTGGCACAGGGAATATCTCCCTAAGGGGAGATAGGGAATCCACCAAATTGGGAAAAGGACACCTTTCAAAGGGAAGTGCAGTGAGCATGAGCGGCTGAGTACTACCGCTGTGAGGGGCAGCTGGCCCACCTCACTGCAATAAAGATGATCTTGTTAAATCATACCCTCGTGTGTAAGTGTGGAGTGATTACACAGAGGAGTGCACCACAGAGGAGTTCCTCACCAGGACCATCCACAAGCGGACGCTGGGATCCTGATGAGGTGGAGGCGCTGCACTGGATATAGGTAGGACTCAAGTACACTACCTCAGCTGCCTGTCTGGGTTGACAATCCCCACAACACATCATGAGGGAGACTCAGGAGTCCTGTTGCCAACAGGTGCACCACCAGACACTACACTGTAATGGGGACTGGTTAGACCACAGGGGCCAATGTGAGATTGGGTGGGTCAGGCTAGGCCAGAAAACCCGTTACAATTGGAGGCGCTGCTGAGATACCTGTCAACAGGACAGGCTTTTGCTAGGTCACTTGGAAACAGGGAGAGTGTCTGCTGCCACTTTGTGCTGCGTTGGGATGGACCTAGTAGTCAGGGGGCTGATGGAATTTGTCAGTACGCAGGGACGACCTAGGGGCCTGAGAGGAGTTGGGGGTTTGGAGCCGGGCTATAGCTGTCCTAGTCACCTTGAGGCAGTGCTAGTTGTAGGATGCCTAAAGGGATAGCCTGTTAACGTGGTCAGGAATTCTGGAGAGGGTCTGCGCTATGCTAGCCAACAGTAGGTAGACGCCCAAGTACTGCATGGAAGAGCCAGAGTACTCTAGTCCATTCCAGACCACTTACCGAAGGGAGCACAGACTGGGAGGAAGGAGATACAGCAGACACAGAGAGAGTGAGCCTAGCCTGAGGTAGTGCAAACACGAGTCCAGCCTACATTAGGTACACAAGGTGGTGCATCAAGGTAATCTTTATTGTACCGGTGTGGTAGCTGCCCCGCAGAGAGGAGCTCCATGTACAATAATTCTAAGTACAGTGAAAGAATGGCGACCGCAAGAAAGAGGATCCGCGCGGTGCGGAAGGTCCAAGATGGCGGACGGAGGCTAATGGAGAAAGCGCACATGGCGTGTGTGCGGGTGAAGAGCATGCTACAGAAATGACTTTCACGAGCCTGCTGTGGAGTGGTGCTAAGGCTGTGGCTGCACAATTTTGGCCCTGCCTAGGACCGCAGGGTACTACCCTGGAGGACAGTGTTGAGGACATTGTCGTAATGTGTGGTGGAAAAGAAAGATCTGCTTGCCAGCCGGTGAGCGCTATACAAAAAGCTACCTCAGTAGCCAAAGTGATTGGAAAAGCAAACCAAGATGGCGGCTCCCGCTTCCCTGAGAGACCGCGTGGGCTCGTTGCAAAGAATTCTGCAGTTGCAAAAGTCCAGATAGTTGGCTGGGATTGGCGCCAAAGAAAGAACCCCACCCTGTTGGGGGTAATGGCGCGAAAACTGAGGCCGCGCCCTCATGGACAGTGACTAACTCAGCCCCAGTGCTGAGCCAGCCGATCAACCTGTGGGACCTCCCCATAATCTCAACCAGGGGGAGTGGTTTCCAATTGTGCCCAGTGGGAACGAAGCTTGCCGAACGAGGATCTGGTGAGCCGGCCGCACCCTTACAGAATGTAATCACTGTAATTGGTGCCGCCTGTGAAAGAGAGGATAAAGAGGCTGAGAAAATTTGGCCGGGGATGGCGCCAAATAAGGAGTGGTTGGGTGTTGGTGCGAAACCTGAAGCCGCGCCCCCCCGGACTGCGAAGTGTACAGCCCTAATTCCGGGACAATGGAGAGATCCAGTCTTTTGAAATATAAAAATAAAACTATCAATAAATCTGTTAATTTAGCTTTTGTAACTCAATACAATCAAATGGCACCCAATATACGAAAAAAAAATTAAAAATATTGGCCAATTCTAAAAAAGGACAAAGAACTGGAGGGTATATTGCCAGAACATCCCCAGATTGTATTTACTAGAGCACCCAATATTGGACGAAAGTTGGCTCCAAGTTGTCCATCACTGCAAGCGACTTCACGTAATGTGGTCACAAATAAAGGATATTTTCCATGTAATAGGTGTACAGCGTGCAAATATAGTATTAAAACATCTAACTTTACATCTAACAACACCTTAAAAAACTATTCCATCCAACAACACATCACATGTAAAAGTTATTTTGTAGTTTATTTGCTTGAATGTCCCTGTGGTCTGCAGTATGTGGGTATGACTACTAGATCTGTCCAAAGACGTTTATACGAACATGTATATAACATAAAAAGAGGGTTAACTACGCACAATGTATCGCATCATTTTCTTCAAGTGCACGGACAAAACCCTACAGGTTTAAAATGTATGGCAATCGAAACCATCACTCCAAATTGGAGAGGAGGAAACGCTGTGAGCCTACTGGGGAGGAGAGAGTCCTATTGGATCTACGAACTTCGCACTCTATCCCCATTGGGCCTCAACGTTGACTTCGATCTAAAAGCCTTTTTGGTGAATTGATTTCCTGTGTGGTTTATCCAAGTTGTTCTTCGATTTTTTGAAGTGAAACTTCTTTAGTGGCACCTCATTCGAATTGGGGCAAAAATGGATTGTGGAGACAGAAATGAAACGGATGTGACGTCAGTGCTGGCAGTTGAGGCCGGGCTGTGTTCTGGCTCAGCCCGACCCCAACACTGACATCCCAACCGCTCAAAAAATCAGCAGCCGCCGCTGCTCGCCCCACACGGCCGCAGACATATGCGGCGGCGCCGGCCGCAATTTCCCCCAGTTGGAGATGGGCACGGGCGGCATCCGGGGCAGTGGGGACCGGGCCCGGCTCTCCTGCTACAACCCGCTGACTGGCTCCTGGGACCAGGCCCGCTCTCTGTCGCAGCTGCACGCCAAGCTCAAATTACAGTAGTAGCTCTGTACTCCATCGGGGGCGAGTGCTTCCGCAGCACGGTGATTGGGGCAGCATCTACTGCTTGAACCGAGCGGCACCCTGCAAGTCCCCCTACCCCCGGAGCAAGCCGGGGGGAAGATGGGCACCCTTCCCCATTTGTGCTCTCCTTGCCTGAGGGGAAGATAATCCAGTAAAGCAGGTGTATATACAGTACATGTGTAATGTATGTTTTCTAGGGTCACAGGCCATTGACATGTCACACACACACACACACTGACACAAACACACACACTGACACAAACACACACACACATAAATACATACCATACCTCCGCAGGTGGGCTTGCTGCCACAGGATACACGGGCTGGACACTCCTCTGCCGCCGGGCGGGAGAATCCTCTGCCGCCGGGCGGGAGACTCCTCTGCCACCGGGCGGGAGACTCCTCTGCCGCAGGGCGGGAGACTCCTCTGCCGCCGGGCGGGAGACTCCTCTGCCGCCGGGCGGGAGACTCCTCTGCCGCCGGGCTGGAGACTCCTCTGCCGCCGGGCGGGAGACTCCTCTTCCGCCGGGCGGGAGACTCCTCTGCCGCCGGGCGGGAGACTCCTCTGCCGCCGGGCTGGAGACTCCTCTGCCGCCGGGCAACACTTTGTTCACCTAATAGCTATGGTTGTTTTTTAACCATTAGCCCTATCACTTCATCTTGATTTATACTAAGTCTATGTCACATCTATAGGTCCTTATTAACTAAATATACTTTGGAGCTTAGTTCTTTAATTTTAAGTGGACTTCCACCATACACTATTATGTATATTCCCCCACATTTTGATATAATTTTATAAAATAACCAGACACAATACACACATAGTTTATTAAAAATTAAAAAAAAATTTTTACACACTAGTACATTCACTGTTCCATATATTGTTTAAAGATCCTATAATATATTTTGTTATCACCCATTCATGCTCTTTACACATAATGTTTACACCACACACTTCACTATTATCACTCTCCCATCTTCTTTTTAGTTGTTTAGTATTAGGTATATGTTTTAAACTGATATCGTTATTAAAAAGCAATTTGTTTATTTATTTCTGATGCAATGTAGCACTGCGCATGTGCGTGTATCACTAAAAGACCATTGACTTTCTTGAATATCCATTGCGCATGTGCAGGAAAGTAACAGGTGAAATTGGACTAATTTGGACTCCTATTTAAAGGACGTTAATGGACATTATTGTAGAACCCCTGAGGAAGAAAGCAGCACGCTTTCGAAACGCGTAGGGTGGCCTTTCAGGACTTCTACTGTGGCACCAGGTCTGTCTTCTACTCTCCCGAGCTGATCCGGAGGCGAATCAGCTGTTACATACTACAGACGAATCTGCTGCGGTGAAACCGATACCATCTGCACGGCTTCCATTGAGCGCCGATAGAGGTTACACACACACACACCGGCTGGCGTGTGCAACCCTCCACCTGCAGATCTGTTCCGGTGCAGTGGCTGTGCGAGCAACAGAGAGGGGATACTCTCAAAATTATCCACCGCCTGTTTTTATCTCCCGTCCGGTGAGTGGGCAGTCCACCTGGTGTTGCAGTGTGCTGGTCCTAACCATTTGTCTTTTCATTACTTATATGTAATTTTTATTTTTCATATGTCCATTGTTTTAGTATATATTTTATTAAATGTTTTTTAAGTAATCTTTCACCTCGATCTCAGCTGATAGTTACTAGTCTTGTATGGTGTGTGTAGTAAATGTTGTTTGTCCTTTTCTTATACAGTATTACGCTATGTTTTGTGCTTCAGTGAGATCACATCAGTCATACAATTCTTGTAAACCTTAGTCTAACTGCAGACAAGAAATATTAAATGTAAAGTCACTGGGAGCAATAATCTGTCACAGATATAAGTGCTTATGCCTGAAAGAAGAAAAAGAATTTGAAGGGTGCAATCTCAATATTAAAATGCTTTATAAGTAACTTTAAATAATTATAAACACAACAATGCAATGGTTTGCACTCACACAAACAAATAGTAATACATTTTAAAAACTGACTGAACACAAAAATAATAAAAGGCATAATTGACTGAAGAGAGACTCAGTTTTTCACTCCTCCTTTGTTAGCTTTGGGCTGGATCTCCAAATGTGAGGGCAGTGGAATTTGTGGACCATTTTTTTACAACCTCAAAATCTTGTAGGGAAGTAAGGAATCTTGTCAGGACTCGAGGACCCACGCACGTTCCCACGCAGGTCCCGCGCGCCCGCACTTACCTATGGCCCGCTCCGACACCTGCTGTCAGCCCTCCACGCTGCCGCCCTCCCTTACGTGTCTCTCCCCGCACGGCACAGAGCGCTCCCCACGGGAGCGGCGTCCCCCGCTGACAGGGATTGGTCAGTGCCTGCTATTTATGCTCAGCTGTGCCACTGGCACTTTAGCTGAGCATAGACTCACGTTACTCTGTGTTTGCCTCTGCTTAACCTGCCTCGTTGCCTTGTTCTAGTTCTGCTTTCCCATGTACCGACCCAGCCTGCCTTTGGACCCCTTGCTCTCTGGAACCCCCACCTTGGCTTGAACTTTGACGATCCGCATCTCTCCTGCCCTGACCCAGGCTCTGAACTCCGAAAGACCCACCCTTCTCCAGTCCTGACTTTGGCAATAGTACCTTCTACGCTCTGGACCTCGCCTGCATCGGACCTGGCAAGTATACGTTTATTCTGATCTCTCCTGCACTAGACTCGGCCAGCAAGACCATTCTACATTCTGGACAGGGTTCCCGTGTCTGTGGCTGGTGTTTGACTATTGTCATCTCAGCACAGGGGTCTCGTCTAGTTTGTGGTGAGCACAGCATAACAAATCTAAAATCATACCAGTGTACTGTAGCCCAGTCCCCTGGGACTACTGATTTCCTTGCCTTATAGCACTGTAAGTCCCATTTAGTAAGTGGGCAGTGTTAGCAGTAAACTATGCTGGGTATGTTACATTGTTCAGTGTGCATGTTCAATAAAGTTCAGGGTTAGCCTGCTATTGTAAGGGGGGTGTATGATAGTGTGTAGGCTGGCTTACTAGCCATTCACCAGGGAAGGAGGGTGTTTCTCCTCTATAGTGTAGAGTAGGATAGTGGGAGTAGGTCTGGGATAGACTTCAGAGTGTGCAGACATAGAAGAGAGTCTCTCTCCAGAGGGAGCAGGCTGAGGCCTTGCCCCAGGAGGCGGTACAGTATCTACAAAGAGAGAGATAGTCAAGGCCTAATGTCCGGGTGCTGCATCAGGGACTGGGGCCTGTTATACCATCATGCATGTACCAATAAACCCAGTTATACCCTATCTGGAGCTATGATTGACTTGGCCACAAGAAGAAGTGTCCACGAGATTCGCCCTGAAAGCCTCAGGATCCTCTTGGAATGGAGGCGCTTTCATCCTCCTGCATCCTAATTAGTGACATGTTCTGGAGAAATTATTCACCAACACTAAGGAAACTAATTAGGTGCATATATCTGTGCTAGCTATTGGTCTGCATCAATTAAGGATAGTGCTATCAGTGGTTATTTGCTATATACGTGTGGTCATTGGATCGTACTTGAATTGGCTTTGTGTTTATTTAAGTTTCTTTTACGTGTTTGCTTCCACTCCCACAGTCAGTAAGTTCAATTGAAAATGATCTGGTCATCAATCCAGAGTCATTAGAATTATACTACAGTAACATACATTCTGTAGCAATCTGTGTAGAATAGCATATATTGCACCTAGCACACACCTGCTGCACAGAGGTGCATGCACACCAATTGTTTTCCTATGCCTGGAAGAACCTTTGAGTGGGATGTCCAAGACCTACAGCCCAATGCAGATAGCATCAATCCTTGGGTAATTGACAGCCAGGGATACGTAGTCATTGGACAGCAGAAGCAGTACTTTACTTGTGCTTGTGGTGAGCCATTTGTTCCCTGCAACAAATGCACAGATTACTATGATGTCAAAGACCCGGAGGTTCTCAGATTTCCTTTCCTGCTACAAAAATCTCCTGGTCACAAATATATGTATGACTCATTGGAAAAATATTTTAACCCAAGTTCAAAACGATACCTATCAAAGCTTTATTGTTATTATATCACAATGTTTTCACCTCCATTGATGTCAGTAAGGAATAAAGAAAGTACATGTATTTGATATGGGTTTGATCACACATTTCCTGAATTACTGTCAATGACCTAGTTAGTGCCTTTCCTTGAGATATACTGTAGTTAGCCAGTAAATGGATATCAGATCAGTATTCTTCAATATCCATAGGGATCATAGGTGAAATTCAACCAGGAAAAAACAAAGAGAAATATCTAAATGTAGATGTCTTGAAATTATGAATTGCAAAAAGAAATGTGGCTCTTATGTGGTGCCTACTCATAGTGTGGTAGGTTTAAATAAGCACAACCAAAACCCTGGCAGTATGTTCTTATATGTTGTAATCAGGTAGTTGGTACCTCAATATAAAGAAGAGAGATGGATCATTGCACAGATCAAGGATAAAATACTTTATATATACTGTATATATAAAAATATAAGAATCACACTCACAATGTGTATGATGTTAAAAAGCATTTAGCACAACAGTGTGTAGTGTACAACATGTGAGCTCTCTCACCACCACCGTCTCCCTGGATGCTGCTTGTTGTCAGGAGCACCGTCTCAGCCCTGCCGGCGTCTCTCATGGGCTCTGTGACGTCACTTCTGATACCTCCGGCGTAACTTTTGGTTCGGATTTACAGCTGGGTAAAGCATCTGTGGGTGCCGTATCCATTGAGAGGTACCAGAAGGGACGTTGCAGAGTCCACAAGAGATGCCGGCAGCGCAGAGAAGGTGCTCCGGACCAGTAGCAGCACCCGAGGAGATGGTGGTGGTTAGAGAGCTCACAACATTGTGCACTACACACTGTGTTAAATGCTTTTTAACAGCATACACATTGTGAAGGCGATTCTTAAATTTATGTATATATATAAAGTTTTTTATCCTTGATCTGCGCAATGGTACCTCTCTCTTCTTTATATGAAGGTAACAACTACCTGACTCCAACATATAAGAAAATACTGCCAGGATTTTGGATGTGCCTATTTAAACCTACCACACTGTGAGTAGGCACCACATAAGAGCCAAGCTTATTTTTGCAATTCATAATTTCAAGACCTCTACACTTGGATATTTCCCTTTGTTTTTTTCCTGGTTGAATTTCACCTATGCTCCCCATGGATATTGAAGAATACTGATCTGATATCCATTTACTGGCTAACTACAGTATATCTCAAGGAAAGTCACTAACTAGGTCACTACCAGTAAATCAGGAAATGTGTGATCAAACTCATAGTGCTTTACAGGACCTAAGAAGGGAAGATACCCACAAGTAGATGAAGCTGTGCTTCGTTTTGTCATTGGACACGTGCAAGAGGATTGTCTGTCACACGCCAGGCAATGCAAGAGAAAGCTGTAGAAATTGCCAAATCTCTCGAATTGGTTACACAATTTTCAAAGCAAGGAGAGGTTGGTGTGACCGATTCATGCATCGTGAAGGACTATCACTCAGGCGCAGAACATCTATCTCTCAAAAGATTCCAGCTGACTTTCAAGAGAAGCTGCTTAACTTCCAGCGATATGTCATTGACTTAAGAAAGAAAAAAAACTGTGAGTTTAACCAAATTGGAAATGCAGACGAAACCCCGGTATACTTTTATATGCCCAGAAATTACACTGTGTAAAGGTGCTAAAGAGGTCAAGATCATGACCACTGGTTATGAAAAGCAGCGTGTCACTGTGATGCTATGTATTATTACCGATGGCCGAAAGTTGCCGCCTTATATCATTTTAAACCGCAAAACGATACCCAAGAATGAGATCTTTCCCACAGATGTAATTGTGCGTGCACAAAAAAAATGGATGGATGACAACTGAGCTGATGGAAGACTGGGTAAAAATCGTCTGGAGTAGACGTCCAGGAGACCTACGTAACACACCCAGAATGTTGGTTCTTGATGTATTTTGTGGACATTTATCTGAACAGATAAAGAATAAGCCAGAATGCACTGTGACTTGGTGGTTGTTCCTGGTGGCATGACTAACCAACTTCAACCCCTCGATGTTTCAGTGAACAAACCGTTTAAATATCATATAAGGAAACAGTATGAGGCATGGTTGCGATCTGAAAACCTTCCTTTGACATCGTCTGGTAAAATTAAGAGGGCAGCTGCATCAAAACTTGCAGAATGGGTGTCAGCTGCTTGGAAGAAAATACCAGAAACAATAGTAGAGCCCTCATTTAATAAATGCTGCATCACAAATTCACTTGATGGTACAGAGGATGATCTTTTGTGGGAAAACGCTGACCTTAAAAACTCCCAAAGTGATTCAGAAGAATCTTTAGACTCAAACTCTAACTCTGAATGTGATACTGAAGAAGAAAGTGATATGTAATTGTATGGATAAATGCATGCTATTATTGTCTGCTAGTAAAAATATTTTTTCTGCACATTTAATTTAGTGTTTTTTTCCCCAATTTTTTTTTTAATTAAATCAAGGGTGCATCTTAGGATTGATGTCGTCTTAGAATCGAGGATATAGGGTAATCAAATTACTTAAATCTTTACATTACACTGTTGCATTACATGCACACTAAGCTGTCACAAGCTGCCAACCTATTTTGAAAAGTTTGGCTTTACAATTTCCCTTGTATTTTAGTTTTAAATGAGCATATCTATACTTTTAAGACCTCTTGACTGTTTAAAGGAGAAAGCCTTTTAGAGTCAGAGGTGACGGTAGGAAAATGTGTTACATGCTGGGAACTGAGGAGGTTGAATGATGAGCAAATATAGTATATGAAGCAGTGTTATTTCTGTTATGCACAAGTCCAACTGTTTTCTCTTTCTCTGTCTACTAGATATAGGGGCCTGTGAACCGTGGAAAATAATCGCCGTGCTGTTTAAATTGCCATTTTTTACAGCGTTGCTATCACGGTATGCATAAAACCCAGAATACCTGTGACAGCAACATTTGCAAAACTGGTGAGTAGCCGGCGACGTGATGATCGTCTCTCTGAAAAGGGCTCACCTGGCGATTTCTTTCTGCTGCAGAAAGAGAGAGCCGCCTTTCCCTACGCAAATCTCAACAGAGATCAAACATTTTTAATATAAAATGTAATACTACTGTATTATAGCAGGGGGTCTCGGGAGCAGAACCTCATTGATTTCAGGTCCAGCGACCCCCTGCTTCCCGAGATACAGGCCCTATTATGGGGTGCCGGTATGTCCTATGCATTTTATTCCCACAGTCACGTGACGGTGGGAATAAAATGCATAGGAGATAACGGCACCCCATAACGGGGTCTGTATCTCTGGAAGCAGGGCCTGAAATCATGGAGGTTCTGTTCCGGAAACCCTCTGCTACAATACACTAGTATTAAAACCCAAATACCAATTTGAAGAAATTTGTTACCGTAGAGAATATCTGCTATGGTAATGAAGCTGCTTTAATCTAATTTTTATTAATAGTGTGTATGCACAGGGGGTCTGGTCTCCTGAGATGAACTGCATTCATTTTATCCTCAGGGACCCCATGCTTCCCAAGTTGCAGTCTCCATGGGTGTCTGGGGCCCTCGGTAGTTCCCTGGAGGTGTCTGAGGGCCCTCAGGTGGTCCTCACGGGTGTCTGGTGGTCTCCAGGTGGTCCCAGTTGGTGAGAAACTGTACATAATACCGCACTCCTCCCTATAGAAGTTTGCTGCAGGTAAAAAGATAGGCCTTACATATAGAAAAACAAAAAGAATGATTCCTGCGCTCCTACTACTTAGGCTAAAATAAAATAATAATCTCATGAAAAAGGGTATTTTGTTAAACCCTTTGGCCAAAACATTTGTAAGCCTGCATGCCACGATGCCTTCCCTCTCTCTCTCTCCCTCTCCCTCTCTCTCCCTTTACCCCTTCTCTCTCTGACACTCCCCCATTATTTTGCATACTATTTCCTACCTATCTCTCTCACTCTTCCCCCTTCCCTCTCTCACTCTTCCACCTTCTCACACTTGCCTCCCTTCTTTCTCTGGGAGGTGTAGTGGGGTGATGTGAGGTGAGGTGCAGGGAGGAGAGTGATGGGAGGTGAGGTGCAGGGGGGAGGTGAAGTGCAGGGGGGAGGTGCAGGGGGGAGGTGTAGTGGGGTACAGGAGGGTGATGTGAGGTGCAGGGGGAGAGTGAGGCGAGGTGCAGGGTCTGTGAGGTGCAGGGGTGGGATGTGTGTGGTCTGCAGGTGGGTATTGTGTGTTATGTGGAGGGGGAGTATTGTGTATGGGTGAGGGGGAGAGATGGAGGTGTGAGATAGAGGGTGAGTCTCGCAAAGGTTGATGATGAGGGGTGCAGGGGGAAATATGAGGATGATGGGGTGCTGGGGCAGATATGAGGATGATGAGGGGTACTGGGAGAGATTGATGAGGGGTGCTGGAGGAGATATGAGGATGATGATGATGATGAGAGGTGCTGGGGGAGATATGATGATGACGACGACGACGACGACGACGATGATTATTATTTTCCCTGTTCGGCCCAAATCTGTTTTCCTTGGAGAAGTTTGTCCCTTCTCTCTTTACAAGTTGTGCAGGCCTGGCCTACTCTGTCCTCTCTCCCTCCCCCAGCACTTGCAGCATATGTGCAGAAAATATGGGTTTATATAGGTTAGTATACAGGAAACTTGCAAAATGTTACAGCCTTTTACTGGTAAAAAGATTTTACAGCATTTTTATGTAACAGTTTTTCTGGTGATGGAAATGTTGATAAATAAAGCCATATTTGTGTTTTAGTAAGGTGCATTTTTTACCTGTTAAATATTAACTCCTTTTTAATAAAGTTGTATGTATCTAGGCACAAGTGGCATTGTGCTTAGTGTTATTTTATTAAAATATTTTATTTTGAGACATTTTTCATAACTTGCATTCTGATTTATTGACACAGAAAACAAAACAATAGAATTTGTTTTTAAAGTACACATTCATTAATGTACATTACATCACACATCAATGCGAATCCCTGCTCTGAAATAACAACTTTATCTTAGCATTAATGATACCTGATAAAATCAATGCTTTTAATCTTACAATAAAAAAGGACATTGACTGTTGTGTTTGCTCTTCAAATAAATAACATATGGCTATGTACTACACTCCCTAACTTATTAACTTGATAAAGATGACAACGGGTTTGTTGCTCTTTATTTTGTTCCAACAAACTGGGCCAACTTTCATGAAGATTATCATTATTTAAAATATAAGTGGATTTGTGGGAGCTTATGGCCATGTCTCATAATTGCACTAATAAAATTACATCCTACGTGGTTATTTACTAAATTCTCATGGCTGCAAAAATGGGGCATAAGCAGATTTATAAAAAAAATCCCATTGTTTTCAGTGGGGTTTCTTCTTTATCGCTGCGTGTGGTGCAATTTTTCCGCAATTGTTGTGCTCCTGTTTACAGATGGAAGACTTTAGAAAATAGACTTGTTAAAATTGTATTATAAACCCAGTTTGTTGTTGAGGTCTACGGGAACTATTTATCAAAGTCATCAAGATGCAAAACGAGGGCAAAATATGGCGCCATATTAATTAATGAAAGGCAATCCCATTCTGAACAACGGAATTCTCATCATTGATACTGCAGCTTTAAATGGCACGCATCACGTGAACGGGACATTTAAATACCCCATACCAGGGCATGTATCTCGAGAAGCAAGGGGTCCCTGAGGTCCTAAGGCCTGAAATCAATGTGATTCTGCTCCAGAGACCCCCTGCTAGCACACACTAGTATTCAAATTTTAATAAAAACACTGCGATCGCCTGCGAGAGCTGTGCAGCAAGAGGTGTGTCTCTGGGTGTGGCTCAGATTGCGATAAAATTGCAGACGGGAGAACTTAGAAAAAATCTCTGATGACTTTGCTGCTATGCCGAACGGTTTGGGCATTTTCCTATAGCACAGCTTGAGAGGGGTTCAGATTTTTTCTGAATGCCGTGATAACTCAAATTTCAAACCGTTCGGCGGGAACATGTCAATCCATGCGAGAAAGCAGCAAACTCATCAATGCTAATTGAATGAGGCCCTACATCTCTCAGAGGCATTGCAACCTAAGGCGCCTAGTCACTAATCTTCAATAATTGACTTATCGAGAACTTTGGGAACTTCTCGAACAAGTTGGCAAGTGGCAAGCTACTCAGAAAGCTTCGATAACTTGCTAAACTCGCTCGAGAAGTACAGTACTTCTTCCCAATCGGTAGCACTCCCGCACAGACAAACCGTGTGGGAGCTCAAACTCGCATTTCTTTAGCTATCACCCTATTCAGGTAGCTTTGATATGCACATCGCAGCTGAAACTCGAAAGCAACTCACAGGTTCTCATCTCGCCACCTCAAGGGTTGCGAGATGGGATCCACAATGTGACTTAGAAAAAAATATATTTTTACTGCATCAGATTGAAGCTGGGAGTCAACGAAGCTTACACGCATTAAAATCAGCTCCACAGACCTCCTTTTTCAATCATATGTAATAAAAATTAGTTTACACGCAGCTTCATTATCTAAGCGGCTAAGTGCTAAGGTAATAAAGGGGTCCTGTTTATTGGGGGTTGGTGGGTGAAGGTGGTATTTGGTCGGTGGTGGGTGTCTATGCCTAGTGGGAGGTTGCGGGAGGAGTCAGCCCCTTCATTACTACCGCTAAAGTAATGAAGAGTTTTACCCCTCCCGCTACCCACCTGGTAGGGATAAACACACACCACAAGCCAAATACCACCTTCACCTCCTCCTTTACATGCAATAAACATTAAAATACAATTGTCATGTACTCCAGGTGTACTTAGGACCTCGATGGCCAGGACAGCAGGGGGCAGGCACGGTTGGTCAGGGGTCACCGGAAGGGGTCCAAGGCAAGCAGCAGGAATCATATTTGGGGTCACAGGCAAGGGTCCAGGTCAGGCAGCAGGAATCGTAGGCAGAGGTTGGCAACAGGTAGGCAGGAACAGGACAGGGGAACAGGACTGGACAAAGGAACAGGACTGGTACCGGGGAGCAGGACAAACTGACAAACAAGTTGTAGGAGAGTACCTTTAATATGTAGAAGTATTAATACAGGAACAGGAATGGATCAGATCAGGCACATAAACAAAGGCAAAAAGGAGCCGGAAATAGGAAGCTATAAAGGCAGGCAGTCTGAGAAGCGCTATACCAATACAGTCATGCTACTGTGGCCCCATGGCCCAAGCCAGATTCCTCACAATGAAAATAGCCACTAGAAATATTCAGTCTTTGGATAGATTGAGGCAGAACTGTTTCAGTGTTTACACCTCTACAGAGAGAACACTTGGTACCTACCAAACTGAGATGTCATGGGAGTCAATCGGTATGGATGAAAAATCACCCAGCTTGAACCACCCGTGATTATGGCTACAGAACCCGTTGCAGGTGGTCACCCTAAATTTAGGGAAGAAAGGATCGCCTGACGCAGTTGAAAACTCGTGACCAAGTTGTCAGAAGAAACACTGTGCTTGGAAAAAGTCCTCCTTGACTTACTGATCTCAAGCACCTTCTTGAGGAGACACTACTAACCTGGAGAAAGGGCTCAAATCCCAGTGGAACTGAGGGTTCTCTTCCTCTATCCACTCTCATTCGAGCCACAGAGATATCTCGAGTGAGAGTGGAAGGGTGGACTTTTGCTGTGGTAATCCCAAGCTTCCAACAAACAGGAGAGGCATGTAACAGGGACTTATCCCTGTTTAAGTAAAGCTGCATCAGAGCTCTGAATCCCGCAGGGATCTGGTTAATTGCAGCCACAACGTTGACCAGGCTTGACCTGGATAATCAGAGCTCTAGAAAAACCTCCTGTCAGAAACAAAGAGGGAGATTTCCTTAGCACACAACTGTGCTGACAAAGGAGAGGAAATACCAGACTGATAATATTCCTGGGAGCGGCTTGACAGCAAAGCCTGCAGTTGGAGAACCAGATAAGACTTTCTTATATAATGCTCCCTGAGAAATACTGTATAGTATATGTTTTTGGAACTGGGAACTGACCTACCCAGGTAGTCATACACAGTTAGGGCACATACTATTTAGTTATTTTCCAAAGTGGAGTAGGTGTTTGTTTATTTTGGTTTTGTATACTGTACAGAGTTTAAAGGAACAGGCTCAATAAAACTATGTTTTCATTTCACCTAAATTGTTCTCCATTAGTGTACCTCTTCACACATCTCTTACAGGGGGGTGAACCCTTAATTATGTAACCCCCTTTCCCCCTGTGTCAGGGTGACAACGTGTGCTGCTATACCTGTGTGGCAAACAGGAAGCCTGATCCTCCGCCACTGGGGAGCCTGGGGTGTATGTATATCTACTAAACAGTGCCTCCACCTGAGAAATATCCTCACATAGTAGAATAGTCACTCCCAAGACAATATGCCCAGTAATACACACACAGAGTATGGAGAACAGTATTTACTGGGAGGTAATAAACAATGATAACAATAGGAACAGCAATAGACATATATGTATAACAACCCACGGAATATCCCCACAGTACTTGGGTGCAGGGGTACCAGTGTCCCATTGTTAAGACCCCAATGGCATTTCCCACCCCCAAGTGTGAAACAGTGCTGCCCACGTGAATGTTGGTGCACTTATGCAGATACATTCCCGGGCGCTCCAGCCCCCGGGTGTATCTGAACAACAGTCAAAGGTCAGTCTGATCCAATGACGCCATCCGCCTACGCGTGGGGTGGCCTCCAGCAGTAGTGTCCCACCATAGATAGTCTCTGAATGTAAGTGGTCTGATCCCAGACCACAAGTTACGTGTCACCGCGTGGCATAGACACTGTGTCCCTGATACTGAACAACAAAGGGAAAAGGGTCCTTAACTATGGGCTTCTCTATACAGCTGCAGGTGCCTACCGTGAGTCGGGGACTAATTGGGGTCTATAGGGGAAAGCTGGCCTATTCCCTGGGCAACTGACACCTTGGACCTTACCTCCTTCTTCTGTACCCTGCTCCCAACTGCCACCTCACGCGCTGAGCACACCAACCGTATCTCTCTCTTTACTGAGATCCTAGCAGCCCTATTGGCTGTATTCCTCCATGTGGTGTGCTCCCCTGAGGCTTCTGGGACTTGTAGTTCCCTTGCGGATCTATGGGTGTAATGGCCGCCGCTGGCATTATACTGCACATGTGCCAGGTGTAAAAAGATGGCCGCCGCAACTTGAGGTACTATCTGCGGATGCGCAAGCCTTTTCTGCGCTTGCCCACGCACAAATAAAATGGCGACACCCTCGGCGGAGCACCGGCGACCCGCTCACCAGCTCACAATCTCTCTGCAACAACCACACAGCCATCACCCTCACGCAGCCCGGAGGTAAGAAGGGGACCTGGCTACATCACTATAGCGGTTTCTAACCACTAAGGCAATTAAGGGGTTAGTGGCCAGTAATTTGATTTTTTATTTTAATATTGCAGCCCACAAAGGAGGATGAGGACAAAGATGAGGTTGGCCTTCATCCTGGCAGGTCCCTGAGGCTGAAATTAATGCGGTTCTGCTCTGGAGTCCTCTTCTTCAATTCTGTTTTATTAAAATCCAATAAAAACAGTGTGATCACCTGTAAGAGCTGTGCAGGGAGATACAGCTCTCTCTGTGCTGCTCTTCCAGACTGCAAGCAGATCCCAGGGGTAGAACTTTCAAAAAGGCTGAGATAAAGGCACTGCTATTCCGAGCGGTTTGGCAATTTCCTACCTCACGGTCTCTGACTTGTGATAACGCTTTCTGAAAACCGTGATAACACAAACGTCAGACTGTGAAGTAAGGTCATGCCAAATCATTTGATTTGTCAGTGATAAATAACATCAGCGCTACTAGAATAAGCCCTTTAGGGGACCAGACGTTTGAAAAGGAGAGGTTCCTCAAAACAAAAGGAAAAAGCATTTTGAATGAGTCTAATAATGTAATTAATATTTCTGGCATAGATCTTTCTGTCGATGAAATCTCTATTCTCAATCAAAGCCTAAATGTTTCCCCTTCTGAGGATTTCAGGTTGTTTGACACAACAATGAACTTACAGAAATTTACCAGAAAATTAACATTGACATTTTTTTTTAATACCAACAAAGAGAGTGAAGCAACAGGTGCTCCCACTGTGTGCATTGAAGGTGTTGACCCGGCGTCCCCTCCTCCTGACGGGACGCCCGGTTCGCTATCCCCTTCTGCACATAGCAGGAGTACACTTTTTACGTTTGCTGACTTTTGTATGGTACAATATATGAATGATATGCTAGATGAGAATGTTCCTAGTATAGATGATCATGACGTCATTGCTTCTTCCTCTTCCTTCCAGCCAGGATCGATTAATTCTGGGTTTAAGAAGAAATCTTTATTTTTTTCTTTCTCACATCAAAGGGCCACACATTAAAACGTTTGAGAAGCTTGTAGAACGGGATTTACTCACTTTAGCTAAAGGCTATATGTTCTCCGCTTTTCAGCATTCTAATCTGACTAAAAGTGAGCAATCACAATTAAAAAATTTAAGAGATGATAAGAATTTGATTATCAAGAATGCGGATAAGGGCGGAGTGAAAGTCGTTCAGAACATCACAGACTATCGCAATGAAGACCTTAGACAATTATCTGACAATCAATCTTATTTAAAACTGAAGAGTGATCCCACTGCTCTTCATTGACACAAATGGCACGGTGCAGAGTGACATCTTCCACAAGGAAAATTCTAGAAATGCCTTCTTGAAGACCGACAGTATTCATCCCCGATCCCCCATTCGTGGATCCCCAAGGGCCAATTTCTTAGACTCAGATGAATATGTTCCTCCACCGAGTCAATCATGGGACCTCACTGATTCCTACAGTTAGGATACAGACAGGATGATCTACAGGAAGCCTTTCATAAAGCCTTTTCGATCTCGAGATCAGATTTATTGACATGTACAGTACCACTGGCAGGAGGAATAGGAAGAAGATTTTTTTTCTGGGGATAACACACCTCTTTTTATCACAAAACATAGTAGACATACTGTAGCAATGATATTAAATCTATTATTACTAGACATAGGGATACTCTCCTCTTGGATAATGATATTAGACCCTTCGTAAAGGGAGGTCCTAAGTTTGTTTTTAGGAAAGCCAATAGCCTTTGAACTTACCTGTCTTTTAGCCCTTTTTCAGCTCCTGTTCCACAGACCAAAGGTTTTTTTGCCACCAATAGGTTTCTTTAAATGTGGACATTGCTGTGTATGTAAATTCGCTAAATCTATCAAAACGGTTCAGTACACAGTACACAGTACACAGTAACTGACAATCAGTATAAATTAACATCTTTTATTACTGCTCACTCTACTGAAACAGCCCTCACTAAAATAACCGACGACCTCCATGCTGCCAAAGACAGAGGTCATTACACTCTGCTCATATTACTCGACCTTTCTGCAGCATTTGACACCGTGGACCACCCTCTTCTCTTCCACATTCTCCATACTCTTGGTATTCGGAACAAAGCTCTATCCTGGATCTCCTCTTACCTCTCCCATTGTGCTTTCAGTGTCTCTTTTGCTAACACATCCTCCTCTATTGATTTCTCTGTGGGGGTGCCCCAGGGCTCTGTCCTGGGACCCCTTCTCTTTTCTCTTTACAAACTCTCTCTAGGTGACCTAATTACATATTTTAGGTTTAAATATCACCTTTATGCTGACGACACACACAAATTTACCTTTCAACCCCTGACCTTACACCTGCTATACAGACCAAAGTTTCTGAATGTCTCTCTGGAATATCATTCTGGATGTCCATCCGCCGACTGAAACTTAACATGGCAAAAACAGAGCTCCTTATACTTCCTCCCAAACCCTACTACCTCCTTCCACATTACTGTTGGAAATACGATCATTCATGCAGTAGCCCAAGCAAGCTGCCTAGGGGTCACACTTGATTACTCTCCCACATTCTCCTCTCACATTCAAAACGTTTCTAAAACTTGTCGCTTTTTCCTCCGCAATATCACAAAGATACGCCCTTTCCTCTGTTGCTCGACTGCTAAAACTCTGACTCAGGCCCTCATTCTCTCCCGACTCGATTACTGCAACCTCCTGCTGTCCGGCCTCCCTGCCTCTCACGTGTCTCCCCTCCTGAAATCTTCTACTGGCTTCCGATCAAATCACGCATCCCACACTCAATTACCCTTCTCACTTTTAAAGCTTTACACTCTTCTGCCCCTCCTTACATCTCAGCCCTAATTTCTCGCTATGCACCATCCCGACTCTTGCGTTCTTCTCAAGAATGTCTTCTTTCTACCCCCTTTGTATCTAAAGCCCTCTCCCGTCTTAAACCTTTCTAACTGACTGCCCCGCACCTCTGGAATGCCCTTCCCCTCAATACGCGACTAGCACCCCCTCTATCCATCTTTAAGACATACCTTAAAACACATTTGCATAAAGAGGCATATGAATAGCACTGTGGATAATCCTGGACACATGATACATAAAGCTTGGCCCCCTGCAGACGCACTTTCTAGAATTCCCTCCTACTGTCTCTATACGTTCCCCTACCTACCAATTAGATTGTAAGCTCCATGGAGCAGGGACTTATCTTCCTTAATGTTACTCCTATGTCTGAAGCACTTATTCCCAGACCTGTTATTTATATTATTTGTTATTTATATGATTACAACATGTATTACTACTGTGAAGCGCTATGTATATTTATGGCGCTATATAAATAAAGACATGCAATACAATACAATACATGTAATACCAACCATGTAATATATAAACTTAACTGTAATTGTGACAAAAGCTATATTGGTTGGACTATTCGTCCATTAAAAATCGGGATTATGGAACATCTGAGGTCCGTTAATAACAGGGACCTCAGATTTCCAGTCGCTCGACACTATTCTAGTTGCCCACAAGGTGATCCCAGCAAATTCTCTTTTAGTGCTAGTGAACACATTCGGCCTCATGTGAGAAAAAAAATCATTTGAATAACTTAAACAAGAGAGAAATGTACTGGATATTTATGTTGAATACCTTACATACTGTTGGGATCAATACCGACTGGGAGTTACAACATTTTCTTGTTTAAATACATGTTATACGTGGGATAGTGCCCAGTTATTCTGGTCTCCTCCACTCCTGCGCCCCTTTTTCCCCTCTCTCTTCCCCCTCCCTCCACCCCCTTCCTTCCCCTTCCTTGTCCTTATAAATCTTTTTTTGGTATGAATACTCTCCAGAAATATGGCTACATATTTAATGTAATTATGTGGATTTATATATTGCCTTACAAGTGACTTATCTTGTTTATATTCTGCAGCATTTATGCATTGTGGTCTATATACTGTATACAGATGATATATCCATTTAAATGTGACATATTCTTCTGGACTGTATTAATTATGTCAGATACCATGTCTCACACTAGACACTGTTTCTTTTATCAATAATGGTGTTGTGTTACATATGGAGGATATTAGATCCTTGGTTTTGTTACTTTGATTTTTAATTGTTTTAGTATACACATCTTTACTGCTTCTTTTGCTTTTATGTTTGATCTTTTATGTTATAGGCATTGGTTAATATCTTTCCTTCTTTTCTATATACATGTTTCATTGTCTACAGCTATACTTTAAGATGCAATGTTGTTATTTATTATTGTATCTTATGTGGACACTTATGATATATTGATAAATTAATGTCATATGTTACATGTTTATATATGGTTGGTTATTGCTTTAAGTCTTTGCCTAGCATAATTTTTTATACTGTTTTTAATTTATCTGTGGTGCCTTGTTTACGTGGAGGCTACCTCATCGCGTAGCTGTTTGGGGTTTTCGGATTCATCCCTGCGTGGTTCCCACTGGAGGGGGAATCCGTGACCTCGTGTTGTGGGCGGGGCTTCCGGCGAGGGACTCCCCTACTTATACTGGCACTTGTAGAGAGGTGTTACACTCTTTGACAAAGGGCAGGAAGCCCGAAACGTGTCAGAGTACCTCTCGCAGCACTATGTGAACAGTTGTTTGCAAGATCCAGTAAAAGGAATTATTTTTACTTATATTGTGATCCAGCCACCGTCGTGTTCTATTTGCTTCACTTCCACAAGCTGTGCTCTGCTTGCACGTCCCTCTCCAGGACACAGTGTTCTAGAATCTATGGTGCAGTTGCACGCAGACTAAATGACTACAGGATTCATTGTTTGACTGTTATCTCCAGTACTTTACAGCCTATATAGTCTAGCTCCAGGGGAGTAATTTTACATATAAGCCTGAAGCTGGGGTCCGGTGGTCCACTCACCTTTGTTAGCCAGGTCAGCCCATCTGTTTGCTTTTTACTCCATTCTTCCCCCTAATTAGAGTATTATGTTACAAGATCTGCTAGCAAGCCTGTATTTGGAATATACGTATTGTCAACATGGACTTGAAGTTACATTTGGATACATGATATGGTACATGATGTTGTATGCTCATTTTTGAGCACAGATACAGAGCTGTGCTCTATTCTTCTAGGGTCCTATTCATTAACTGCATACATTTACTTTTACAGCTAGGAAGCATCATACCACTCGGAAAAATACATCTTGTCATATTCATTAAACAATTCTCACATGTCTAAACTGTGCTTGTTAAGTCATGATGCTGATTTGTCTTGTCAGTTCTGTACGATATTCCAATTTGTAATTTAATAAACTAATCTCACAAAATTAAGTATTTCAATGCTATTCAATAAACCATGAAATAGGAATTGACAGCTCATATCTCACACTTTTATCTCATCTACCTCAGGCTGCAGAAATTGTTAATTTGCCAATATATTACAGTTTCACAGAAGGGTTAAGGTGAAGCATTAACGTGAAGTCTCACATCTGAACTTATTGAACAAATCAATTACCAGGAAAAAGATGGGTGATTGGTGACTTTGTAAAATGGGCAAAAATCCAGTGTGTGAAATTAGAACCTATCAAAAGCTTACTTTCCAGAACCAAATACAAAACCAAACCCCTTTAGATTTTTAGAACCCAAAACAAACAAATTGAGTTTTGGCAAAACCTGAACTATAACAAAATACAGAAAAAATTAGAACCAAAACACAAGTGAAAGGGCTTATCTAAACTTTTCATTAATTTGGGATTTCAATTTATTCAACATTTAAGGTTAAACTATCCAAATGAATATTATATAATTATGATCTATTTTATCCCCATATTATAAGAATTAATCATCTTGGTGTGTTTTATTGAATATGGTGAGAACTCCAGATTTGTATCACTACTTAATGCCTATAAATACAGTATTGTTCTTTTTCTCTATTACAAATTTGCAGTTTATTGAATTGACCTCTTAGAATCTAAACAGTGCAAGCCTGCAATCATGCTGTTGAAATCGTGCATATTGGTATGTTGGGGGCATAGTGAATATGGAATACTATTTTTTTAGATATATATATACATCTTTATACAGACTTTATACAAAGCATTGTATCCAATGGGTGCAGGTAGAGGAGTTGAGAGACTGTCCATATTCTCCCATCACTTGAATGTTCCCGTTGACGCCACGATTCTCGCGGTATTGGAGTTGGACGAGCTCCCGCTGACGTCACGACTCTCGCGAGATTGGAGTGAGGAAGCATCCTGTACACGGAGGCCACGGAGCTACTGAAACCTGCAGCACACGGTGGAGCCCCTAGACGGTACCCTGCTATCCTTTCCCCGTTGGCGATTGAGTTTACTCATACATGCTTATGTTCTTGTCACGTTTGTGAGTGCGCAATTTTTATTCCTTTCCAGTCCTATATAAATTTTATTGACATACTACACCATGAGTGCGCCTGTTGTTTTCTTGTTTTTTTCCTAGATATCCTTGAGGGATTTGTTGGTCCCTTTATCAGGCTGTAGTACTCTGGAGGACAGTACCCACATCTTTTGGATTGGACTTTTTATTGTATCGTATAATCTATGATTATATATATATATTTTTTCTATGTACATATTATTTTTTGTGTTGTTTTTTATCCATATATATCTGTTTTTATATTTATGGTTTAATTATTTATTGGTTACAGTCATCCCACAGCACATTGGGTTTGTTCTAGGGGAGTTTTGGTAGGCGCTAGCAATTTTTCTTCTTTTTCATATACAGTATATATATATATATATTGTGTGGGAGGGCTAACTCTCTCACCCTGCAGAGAGGCAGACCACACTCTTGTTGTATGCTGTGCTAGGATGTAGACAATTAGCTCCAGAACAGGGCTTTAAGAGGCAGGAAGTGGCTCCCTGTCAGTGCAACCTGTTCCAGAGCCTGCAGAGACAGGTCAAGAGGCTGTGGGGATTGCCCAGATGGGTGAACCTGGGAGCTGCATGGCCCTGCGGCCATGAATGAGGTTAGCCAGGAGGAATTCAAGCTGCCCAGAGGTTGTGCCTGACACAGGAGATAGACTTACCCCAGGAGCCTAATGTAAGGACTATTTAGTCTGCTTTGGTTACACTGCCTGTGAACCAATAAGCGGGGTAGCCATCCAGCATACTTAGGGTAAAATGTGTACTGTTAGTGCTCAGTGAGGAGCTAGGCATTTTGCTTGATTGTTGCTTTGTTTAATGACTTTAAGAAAACCTGCTAACAAATTCGTATGCTTCCTGCCTTTAATGTGAAAGCAAAGATCCTGCATCATGACCATATATACTGTATATATATTCATTAAATGCTTGAAGAATGAGAAAATTGCAGAACAATGGAGCAAAGCCATTGCTATGTTCATCTACAAGAAAGGCGAAAAAGAAGACCTCAAGAACTGCAGATCAGTCTACTTACAATCACTTAGAAGATTTTTATGAAGATACTCATAATCAGCTGCAACAGACATTGGACTTTAAAAAGCCTACCGAACAAGTGGGATTTTTCAGTTGATACAACACAATGGACCAAAACCAAGCTATACAGTACAAGAAGTTATTTCCTGAAGTAATGAAGTAAGAAAGTTGGCCCCCATATGAGTCTCAGCAAGTCCAAAGTGATGTTCAACAAATGTGTCAACTCTACAAAGATCAAAATAAATGGCATAGAACTAGAAGTGTAAGACTACAAATGAAGCAAATTTCATTGTTCACACTGGTATGTTGTAGCATGACATACACACACACACACACAATCACGCCACGGGGAGCAGACATTATTGAGTCTGCATTAGCAATGTGGGAAAAATGGGCGGTGTAGGAGGCAAGTGCAGAGGTATAGCCAAGTAAAAAAAGATTTGGGGGACATAAACATTGGCTTTCATTTAGCCCATATCTTCAAACAATATAGCTTTAAGGCAGCATACAAAAGAAACAAAATACTTCCCATCTGCTAGAGCAGGGGTGGTCAACCAATTTTTCAATGTAGCCACAGGTGTGGCGAATT